>NC_092195.1:11286273-11586273 GCF_043641665.1 Enoplosus armatus
CTGAATGCAAACGGGGAGGGAGCTGCAGATGGAGCTGTTGGAGAACAAGAAAGGATCCAAAATATCAATACATGAACAGATTACAAATATAAAAGAAAGACTTCATGATTTCAAATGTAAATGTTACATTGTTATCGCTCACGCCCAAAACAGACATCATGTTCAAGCTTATCATCTGACACAACCAACATGAGCAAATACAGACCTGTAGATGAGGCAGCAGAGGGTGCTGCTGCTCCAAAACCAAAGGATGGAGGAGCAGCAGCAGCAGGAGGAGCAGCAGCAGCAGCAGGAGGAGCACCAAAGATGAAGGGCTGAGCTTGAGCTGGGGCTGGAGTAGAATTCAAAGGAGCAGCTGACGGCGCAGGTGGCTGGCTGTCCTGACTCTGGCCGAAGACGAAGGCTTTAGCTGGAGGAGCGTCACTAGAGGTTGCAGCAGGCTGACCAAACATGAAAGAGCTCGGGGCTGCAGAAGAAGCTGGAGCCTGAGTGGAGCTGCTGCTGCTGCTGTTGGTGGTGGTGGTGGTGGTGATGCCGAACAGACTGGGGGTTGAGGTGGTGGAGTTGGTGGAGTTGGTGGTGTTGGTGGGATTACTAGCCATAAAGGAAAATGCTGGTTTTGGAGCAGCAGAAGAATCTGTTGGGGAAAAAACAGTTGATTATGATGTGTAATATAGTGCAGGGATTAAAGAGGCAGTCCACCGATTTTACATGTGAAAATCAGTTTACTGGTTACAGACAATACTACTCATATACATAGCTTTCTACAGCCTCAGGTAATGTCTGTCAAACTGTATTTGGCATAAGCTTGGGGACTACGAATCTCTAACAGACACACCTGACCCACACTAGGGACTAACAGTCAGGATACATTGGCCTCTGCTGCTTCGATTTTGACCCAAGTCCCAAATTGTATTGTAAAGTGCGAGTGGTTTAGCGGTTGACAATAGGATAACATTTGTGATGTTGTTGTGTCACCCACATCTCAGCAATGCATTTAGTGACTGATATTGTGAGCAAACTGTTATAAACCACAAAAACTGGATTTTCATTCAAATGAAACAAATTAATCATAAACAGAAAGCATAGCAATCACAAAATAATTATAGTATCAGTGTCCAAACTTTCTCTCACCTGTAGTACTTTGTCCAAAACTAAAAGAGGGCTTTGGGGCGTCTGCAGTAGATGTTTCACTCTTGTCTGCTGGCTTGCCGAAAGGGTAGGGGGGTGGAGGTTGTTCTGTTGGAGCACTGGGCTTGCTGAAGGAAAAGCCTCCTGAAGCAGCCGGTGCTGGTGCAGCATTTGCATCTTTACTAGCAGCACCAAAGAGGAAGGCAGATGGAGCAGAGGAGGCAGCAGCTTCCTTCTTTTCCTCTGGCTTCCCAAAGGTAAACGTGGGAGCAGCTGGCTCTTTGTCTGCCGTTAAGGACACAAATGTAGTGCCCCCTTGTGGTGTGGTGGACGCCAAACTTCGCTCGCCCAGTCTTCCAAATACAGACCCAGTGGTGGTAGCTGTGGTGGTGGTTGAGTTGGTGTTTGTTGATGCGGTGTCATTTGACGATGCCACATTGTCACTCTTCTCTTGAGAGGAAGCAGGAGGAGTGAAACTAACAGAGGATGAGGTGGTGTTGTCTGATGCTTTCTCTTCAGGTTTTGACAGTCCAAAAGTGAAACCGCCCTTAGAGGAGTTACTTTCTGTGCTAGATGATCCACTTCCAAACACATCAGCTCCAAACTTGAACCCAGAACCTGCGGCGGGTTGGTCTGACTTTTTGTCATCACTAGAGGCAGTCCCAAATTTAAAGCCCTCAGATGAGCTGCCGAATTTGAACTCTGAAGAGGCAGTAGTGTCTTTAGAAGTGGTTTCTGATGAGGAGCTTCCAAATGGGACTCCAAATTTGAATCCACCTGATGATGAAGAGGAGAACTCTGACAATGAGCCTCCAAACTTAATACCTCCAGATCCAGCTGCACTGTCTGATATGCCGAACTTAAAACCTCCAGAAGTAGAGGTAGAAGAGCCGAATGTAGATGAGCTGGAAGTCCCACCAGCTGATGAGCCAAAAGACGAACCAAAAGCTGAAGAGAAACGAAGGATAACAAAAAATAAAAAGCGTGGATTAGATGCAGGATATATTTCAAAGGTGTCAGATTTCTAAAACATTTTGAGTAGATTTCATATGGTTTAATATGATGCACACATGGAGATTCAGCAGCATGTCATCTATGTGGCATCAATAGTATATTGCCCTAATGCACAGAAATCAGAATACCTATAAATACATTTTAGCCACCACACACTTGTTCCATCGTTGCTAAGAAGGCCCTTTTGATTAATATGAAAATGTGAGTAACATTTGGCCTCTTAATGCTTTTCAACCTAAACGGTTCCCAAAGCGCTTTACAGATCAGGTCACAATCACCAAGCTGCCATGCAAGGTGCTGGTCTCCATCAGGAGCAACTTCAGGTTCAGTGTCTTGCTCAAGGACACTTCGACATGACGGGAGAAGCCGGGGATCGAGCCCCAAACCCACTCTACCTCCCCCAGTGGTAACCACTGTTAAGTTTGCGAAAAGCTAAAAGTAGGTCGCTTTTGTTACCTTTGGGCTCCACGTTAGCTCCAGGTTTGGCTGCCTGACAGGCAACACACTGTACATCAGCAGCCTTATTCCGTACAAGACAGACATCACAATCCCAGGCACCCTCTGGCTTCTTGAACGTGTCCCCCAACCCAAACACTGGAGCACTGCTGGCTGAAGACGACACTCCTGCTGAAGCTCCAGCTGATGCTCCTGTTGTGAGGATGAAAAAAGGAAGATGCTTCACTTAACTAACATTTGCCTAAAATACCTTTTAGTCAGTGACACAGTTAATGGAATTCTACTTTCATGAAAAACAAAACCCAAGATTCAGCACTTAAATATCAAAATTACCATGGTCATGCTCTCATTACCTGGTTTCACGCTCATGCAGGCCACACACTTTGTGTCCTCTGCCTTGTTTTCTACCAAACATGTATCACATTCCCATGCACCCTCAGGTTTTTTGAACTTGTCACCAAATCCAATGAACCCTGTAGAAACGGGGGCTGTTGGGGTGGATACAGTCTTAACAGCTGAGAAGGCAGAAGGAAGAGTCAGTGAGGGTTTGAGCCCCGTTCCCGGTTTGGCTGTTTCGCAGGCCACACACTTTACTGCATCAGGTTTGTTTAAAACAAGACACGTATCACAGTCCCAAGTTCCTGCAGGTTTGGAGAACATTGTGCCAAAACCTGTGGTGGTTGTAGTGGTGGAGGTGGTGTTCGTGCTGCTGCTCTGTAGCCCAACTGAGGTGGCGGTTGAAGGTTTACTGTCCATAGATTTGGATGAGGAGGAATTTGGCTGTGGGGCCATACAGCAAACACACTTGGTGTCTGATAGCTTGTTCTGCACCAAGCAGACATCACAGCTCCAGCCTGGTGGGGCTTTCCACAAATCGCCAAACCCGGTTGAAGAAGAGAAGGAGGAGGTGGTTGTGGTGGTGGAGGAGGGGGCAGTGGATTGTGTGGAGGTCTGCTGCAGAGTGTTGTCCGGGCCTGGGGAAGTCTGAGCAACAGGAGAGGCAAAGCCTGGACACAACAAGGGAAAGTTTAAAATAGTGGACAACCTTGTAAACCATAGCCATGCAAAACAAACACTGCAGATGTGTATTAAGATATTGACTCTAACCAGGAGCTTTGAGAAGATCCAGCACACTGCCCTGCTTTAGTGTCTTGGCTGGTTTGAAAGGTCCTTCAAAATCTTCTGTGCTTTTGCTTGTTGCTGGCTTCGCTGTAGAAAACATGAAAACACAAAGATCACACTTGAGTTCCAGTTTCCCAGGAAAGTACCGGCATCATGCCAATTGTTAGAAAGCTCTCTTACCTGCTGCCGCTATGGGAGTGGCCAGCTTTCCGTTTGACATGGAGGGACCCAACATTGCTACAGGGGCACTAAAAGTGAATCCAGTCTACAAAACAGGAAAAGCAAATTATTAACATCAATGTTACTGTTGTAAATACTTGCCCATCTGATCACTTAGTAATCATTAAGAGACAAACTGTTTACTTACTGAGGGGGAAAAGGAAGGGGGACTAGCAGCAGTTGCTTTGACAATAGGGGAGGAAAATGTAAAAGGTACACAGGGAGGTGTCGAGGCTGTTGGTGGCTCCTGGAAAAAAACAAACAAAGCAAAATGCATAAATAATGTTGTTAGCCATTAGACTTGGAGAAGCATTGTAGTGGAATGAGACAGTTTTGAGACAGACCTTATTTGGGACTGTTTCCTTAGCGGGAGTCACAGGCGTGACATTGGGGGTGGTGCTGATGGTGGTGAGAGGTGGAAGAGGGGAGGTGAAGCTGAAGGTGGGCAAGGCGGAGGTGCTAATGGGAAGTGAAATGGCTGGAAGGTCTGGTACCTCAGCCACCTTAAGTCAGAGAACAAGCATAAGTATCATTGTGTGCTCAGTTTCAAGGAACAATGCATTTTATAGTGACATGTGTAAACCATTAAATGCCATTTCTGAATATCTGATCTGGATTTTCTCTCGGCCAGGTCTGAAAATAAGTCTGATACTGCCTTGGTATAAAAGTATGAACACTTGTTCCGTACCACTTTCATACAAAAGCTGTATCAAGGTGATAAGTACTGGAAAACTAAAATCTAGAGTTAATTTGATGCAAAGCCCTTACCTCTTCCTCTTCAGGGCGTTTAGAGGAAGGCCGTGCAGTGGTCCTCTCTCTCTTCATCTTTCCTCCTCCAGAGTTCACACTGCTGGCTGCAGGCGTGCTGGACAGAGGATAAGCTGGGCCACTGAAACCCATTGTGCTAGAAGTAGAAGGGCAGACAGGAAGAGGTATACTCATGATTTTGTGTTTTCTATAGCTTTTAATATTTCACAGATGGTATCATCTGTAATAAATTTGGGAATGATCTATCAGAGTGAACTTACCTTTGAGATGGACCTGGGCTTGCATCAGGTAGTTGCGGTGATTGTCTTGTGAGCTAAATGAATGAAAACAGCAACAAATTTAACATCAAGTTTGTATTAGACTCCATTTGGCTGCATTTAATATAGAGGGACAATGTTGTGGTGTAATATAAAGCCGTGTAATCTGTGTTTCTGACCGTGTCTCTTGGGGTTCTGTCCAGAGTTCGGCTGACTCCTCCAGGAGTCAAAGTAGGCCTGAAGGACACGGAGCGGTTTCCTGACACCGATGCTGCAGCAGGAACCACCAGCTTCTGCACCGGTGGGAGGGAAGAATCCACCTGAATTAAAGAAATGGTGGTAAAATATAGACACAAGACAAGATTCAGAACACATTAAGTGCTTCATTTGTTGTCTAAATGTGTATAATTATCAGTTATCAGATATTTTTTTTTACTCCCAACTATCAATATCAGCCTCAAAAATGTTGTTTTGGTCAGACTATATTTTGGACCATGCCAAGGGAAAACACCAAAACAACAATCGGCCATGAAAGGCTCAGTTAGATAGAGGGCTTTCTTGTTTTGGACCTGAAAGGGTCAATTCCACCATTGTTGGGGTTTACAAAGCAGCTGTCGCAGCTGGGAATGTCTGACAGTTATTACTGAGCACAAGTCCAGCCCAGAGCTGGCACAATTTAACAGTAGACTACACTTAACACACTGCATATGAACACACACACACACATACACACACTTTTCATGAGCCAAATACATCATGGAGTCTAGCGCACTTTTGCTCACACGCACACACAGTGGTGAACAGCTGTGTCCCAGCCGAGGAGAATCCTGTTAACTGATATAAAGGAGGCCAACAGGCAGTAGGACAGGAAGTGACAGGAGGACAAACCATAACAAGTGCTGCTGGGTTTGTACAATGATACCCCTGTTCATATCACTAAGCCTTGTGCAAAACTACAAACACACTGGACAGAACACACAAGTGAAGTTTGCTTGTTGATGTGCATACACAAGCTTAAAATCATTCAGGGACATACAGCACAAAGTTATTATAAAACCAGAAAAACAAGGCTTAATGTGGATAGCTACACAAACACATTTTTTTACAAACCACACGAGAGGATATCATCACAAGAATTTTAAAAATCTGTACTTACCCGTTTCTTTTTTGACTGGAAATGTGAAACATCTAGATTTGTGCCATCCATTGACTGCAAAGAAAGGTATTTTATTGTTAAGACAAAAATCTAGATATTTTCAGGTGGTCTTGATGTCAGTATTTCAGGATTTGAACATTTCACAGACACTTGTGATTAGAGAATATTGGCATGCTTTTCTCATGTTATGAGGTGTTTATGACCACATAGTGTGCTGTTTCGTAAAATGTGTCACTGCAAACAAATGCTTACAATATATTTAAATATATTAAGAGCTCTTACTGCTGACAGAGGGGATGAGGCTGCTGCTGGGATTCTCCTGGCATCCTGTAGAAGAAAAATCAAAATGCATCCGTTTTAGATAAATTATTGTGAAGTCTTACCACCGGCATACTTAAAGATGAAAGAGTTTAAACAGAGGACATAATGGTGTTTGTGTGTTCACTCACAGCCAGCGGGCTCGACATGCGCTCCAAAGACTGCAGGATGCGTCTGGCTGTGGCGCTGGTCACCCCACAGGGCTGAGCACCAGCAGGCTTGGCCTTGATCTGTCTCCTCACCGGGGCCTACAAATCAGATGAGCTAATTTAGTCTCCAATTAAATAAATAATATTCACACTTCAGTCACATTCCTCCTATGATGTCAGTGTCAAAAATAAACTCACCCACTAAAGGCTGCAAAACTTTAACAGCCAGAACACAAAATGTAACTGTAGAGTGACTACTACTACTACTTTAAACCTAGTGTGCTACTTCACTACATGAATTTATGTAACAACACTCTAACATTGTTTGGCTCATCATATACAAGAGACTATATGGTCCTCGCTAGGTCACCTGGTACGGTGTTCCAGGACGAGTGCGAGTGCTCCTGACTGCAGCTGCCCCACCATACATGGTTTTCCCGGGGTAGAAAGGTGAATCTCCAAGCTGGCTGGAGTTTAGCATTGAGTTGTTGAATGTCGACTGGAAGAGAGAGGGTTAAATTAAATTACTTCATTGTATTACTAACCATTGGCATATCATTTATTTTTACAAGTTTCTGTAATGCACGAAATGAAGACAAGTAGGCATAATAATTAAATAATATTAATATTTACCCCTAAAAATCCAGCTGTTTTCTTCTGCTAATAAAGTCATGTCAAATATTGTTATCTTAGAAGATGTAAATATTACTGTCCAAAAAGTGTTTAGGCAATGTTAACAACATCCGACACAACAAGCTCAGACTTGTATTGTCACTCTTAGTTTGTTTTTATAATTTCAATACTTATCTCACCTGGCACAAATCTGAGTCAGAATACACTCACACAGAAAGCTGACTAGTTAGTAAAGTAAATAAGTAAGTAAATGTACAGCATAATGATCACACAAGTGAAGCTGAATGCAACAAAACATGCTGTCTGTGAGTGGAGTGACACTAACATTGATTTTCCAGACAATGTGCGTTAATGAATAATAAAAAAACCCATAATTATTCATTATTGAGGTAAGAACATTTATCTACACCTTAATAAGCATTGGTCTGTGCGAAATTTGCAAAATGTCTGTGGTTTGAAGAGTTGGGTTCAATGACCAAATTCCAGAGAGACATTTTATATCTAAGTGGGTCACTGCTCAAATGGCACAGCCATAGCAGCGTTTCCCATTCATAGGCTCTACTTGGGCAGCCCTTTCAGGATTACAGTTTCCTGGTTAGTTACAGCGAAAATGGACAACAATTAGTGTCAAACTGTTTGCCGACATTGTTCAACTGAAGTTGCGTATGTCTGAGGAAGTTACAGTAAGAATTATGGCCAATGAGCCAGTTGAATGTTTACATTTTTCAAAATAAATGACAAAAATGTTATTTTCTGCATTTGTTTTGGTTTTCCCTGCTGTAAACATACCAAACCATGACCCCAAAACCTAGGCACATACTGACCGTGAATTTTGTGTATAGTTACACCCCTAGTATTGGATGCCTAATAAATAATGCCTTGTCATGTTTAATGTGTTAATGTTAAGTTAAATTATTATTATTATTTTAACTTACAATGGTAGATGGACTGGCTAGCTAGTAATGTTAGCCTCGACACAGAACTGAACACTCAGTGCCAAGTGGTGTATCAATAAGTTAGACAGCTACAGCTAACTACAGTTAGATCTCTCTCTGTTATTCATAAACCTTTGTTTGACTAACTTATTACTGAACCCGTCTGCCACACGCCTAGATACAACCCTGACACACCAAAATACAGAGTTTTGTGGCACAGATAGATCAGTATCTTGATGGGTCGACACACAGGTACTTACATTGGAGGAAGTTCCAAATACAGACAGGTTGAAAGCAGGCCTTTTCAAACTGGACTGTGCAGGCTGAGGTCCAGAGTTTGTTCTGTCTGTCTCAGGGGACCAAAGTTGGGGAAGTGATGCGGTTTTGGAGGTGGGGACATCTGTAAAAGAGACAAAAGAAAGACCTTTTAAAAACATCTCTATCTTAAATCTAACTTAGTGGCCCAATCTCTACCTTCCAGGCCTGAGCCAATCCAAACATAAGAGAAATACAGTCGCCTACACCTCTACCTACACTGCAACCCTACACTGATTCCTTACAGCAACTTCTTTTGGTTTTGTGGTTGAACTTGCTGTCTATGCGCTGCTGTTCAGGTTCAGACAATGCAAAGAAAGAGACCAGGTAATCACACAGGAAATGTGTGCTGGTTTCTACCCTTTTGTAGTTTCACACATTTAACAGCTTAACTAGTGCAGGGTTGGCCAATCACATGCCATGTAAAGTCAACAGTCTGCTGGTTCTTATTCCAACCAATCACCTCATCAGGTTATTTTCCCTCTGCTTGAAGGTCTGTTAATCAGTGGGTGGAGTCTTTGGACAACCTACAGACTGTTGACTCATAACACACAATAGCTGGTGAAGGGTGTTTTCATTTATTGTCTACACATTTCTATTTTTGCATTTGCAGATTTAAAAAGATTCAAAACAGGATGCAAAAATTGTGCACCAGACATAAAATATCTATAGGAGCCAAGAAAAAAGCCAAAAGGGAGTTAGAAAGAAATTAATTGAAGTAACAACATTGGTCAAAACATTTAGCAAGGTGGAAACAACTTAAGGAAAAAAAGGAATTTGTACACAAAACAGAGATTGCGAAGCTTTTTTGAGACAGATGTAGTACTAATGTTACTATCTTATAATAAAATCTGTGTTTTTTCCTCATCCTGTTTTCAACACACTAACCATGCATTTGGATAAAGGTCATGGACAACGCTTGGCCTCATTTATGCAAATTATGCACATTGTGCGGAAGGGTAAAGTATGTTATAGTGGCTGAGTCTACATCAATAATGTGAGTTCAACAGTAGCCTGATAGCGTGTATACAGACGCAATTTGTCTCTGCAGTGTTGATCCAAAAAACTTAATTCTGAAGCACTAAATCTACTTCATTTAAAATATATTACTGAGAACATTAATTGGTCACTAGAGAGCAATTTCATGAGTTAAATTACCACTTGCCTCAGATTTCATTTCAATACAGCTCATTTCTTTCCAATTTGGTCCAACAAGGGTGCCATTATACCTATATCTATAGAGATACCCCACACCTTAAAGACACCCAAACACACGTCTCTATATGCAAAGTAAACACTCTGCCTTTACCTTTATCAGAGGCGCGGGAGGAGAAGCCGCTAGTAGTGGAGATGTTATCATCTTCGTGCTGCGAGAGGTTGTCCTTGATTTCTTTGACCAAAGAGAAGCCTGTGGAAAAGGGTCCAGGGGCTGAGGAGGTGGAGGGTTGAGAGAAGAGGCTGCTGGAAGCTCCCAGGGTCGGAGAAGAGGCATCCAGTGGGGGAAAGTGGAGATGGGAGCGACTCAGAGGAGGTCGAGACAGCACATACTCCTGAAAGTTCAAGGATGCCCGGCTGGTTGAGGGCTCTGTGCAAGAGAGAACAAAGCCCCAGGTGAGCATGGTGGTGCAGTTGACAACACAAAAGAATTGGCATGCAAAAACCTGTTTTGACTCGATTCTCATGTAAGGGATATAAAATTCCCAAGCTGATCTTCTTGATGACTTAAGAGAGTGACTGAGTCCCTCACCTGTGGTACTGGTGCTTGGCTCTGGGGAGTCGCGTCCATCAAGCGGAGGAGGTCCCTCTTCGCTGCCATTAGGAGGAGGAGGCTGGCAGTTCTGGTCTGTCCCCGGTATAGCTCCTCCTCCCTCAGGAGCATCTCCATTCTTGAAGTATTTCTGAAGCCACGAGGGAACAATGCTCTTAACTGTGTCTGTCACTCGACTGATGAGGCCTGACTGCTGCTGATAAAAACATGAGAGAGGGAGAGCAAGCCGTGAAAAGAGGGATGAAATGAGTGAGGCAGAAACGAAAGCATATCACAGACAAAACAAAGATCCAAAAACTCATTAGACCTCATTCAAAAATTCCCTTGACAATTAGCACTGGATAAAATGTGAAACAACGCTGCATATAAAACAGTTTTGCTAGATGAATCTTGCCAATTTATTTTTCAACTACTAACACATAAGATGCTGATGCTTGTATTTATGGTGATCAGACATATAGGCTTAATGCATTTGTGGCAAAGCAATTCCACATAATTTGTTTTCAGATCATATAAAAACTCTTGCGATTTACAAAATACAACCATCAACGCTGCATTTTATTACTTGAATCAGCTGCACAGCCCCATTTGCAATATGAAGCCATTCGTCCTCCCCAGTGCAAAGCAAAACACAAGCTCAGTATGACAGAAACTGGGTCAGGCACTGTGTATGCTTCTGTGAAGCAGTGACGCTGGTCTGCACTGTACTGGGGTCTAGTATCTGATGAATTCCAGTCAATGGATGAGTCCTGTCTCCTACACCATACTTAGAGTGTAACACAATTAAATATCTAGAGAGCTCTCTTCTGTAAAATTTTTATGCTGTAGCAACTTTGTGAAACAATATCCTCTACAGTTAGGGCACTTTCTAGGTCTAACTGGAATATATCCACCATCTCTGAATGGGTAATGAGTTGTCGAAATGCTGCCAAACTTGGTGTCTTGAGCAAAATTTACTCCAATAGTTGAATATACCTGCATTAAATGCTTCACACAAAAGCCAAATTTACAGTTTTCCCCCCTGTGCTAGCATGTGCATCAGAATGTCTAACCCGTAGTAGCTTTCAACTCCTGATAAGAGCCATATGTGCCTCTTGCCTCCTGCTTATCTATGAAATACACCTGTGGGCCACTCTGCACTTTAACCTATGTGCAAATACACACAACTTTAACCAGTCAAGAGTGTAATAACCACCACAGTGCTAGTTTACTTAGCGCTACATAAGCTATTGTTATAAGGATTTAAGGGTGCCACATTTCTGCTGTGGACAGGGTCATGTGACTATGTGACCTGTGTGTGCTACTGCTCTCCCTGGAAGCTATCATGTTCAATTGAAACAAAGATTTTGATTGAATATGCCAATACTTGAGAAGATCCGTGCATCTAGCTTTTCAAACCAAAAAGTCACTTGAATAAAGGTGAAGTGCATGTAACTGTACACCTGTTAAGATCATTGAGTCAGTTGTATTATTACATTTATGCCACGTGAAGATGACGAGAAAGACTCACATTTTTACAACTTGCAAGGAATCCAAACAAGTTGTGAGATGAATTAAGACAGCAATGGCGCAAACATTACATGTCTTATCACACTTATTTTGCTTTTTAACCAGCAGTATTGTGTACACCGAAGTATTGAAGAAAAGCTGAACCCATCTTTTAGGGACAGCTGTACACAAGATTTGGATAATCATTGTTTTTGGTTAACTTTAGTACAGACACGTGTCTATGGACTTAAAATACTTCTGCTTTGCGTGCCACTTAGTCAAATATATGAGCATGAAAAGAATCATGTCTCCCATATGACATGCCTGACACACAACTCATATTTGCATTTACTCAAACTAAATATTACATGTTATACATGCCAGTTATTGTATTTGTTTGTTGTTGGCATGAATGTATTATACATTTTAGTTGATGAAGTGGGATCTGGTGTCAGGAACCTAAAAATGATACTATATGCCAGGTCAGCAGCATTTGTAAGAGAGATTAAATGTCTGTGCTGTGTATACATGCTAAACTAGCTACACTAGGCCTATTATTCACTCAGTTAACAGATTTTTAGGTCTCTCTAGCTAAAACTGCCCTAAATTATAATGTTCAGTTTGTTTTAGAGAGATGCCAATTCAACTTTTTGGTTATTTTGGAAGCTGTATTGTTAGTGATTAACAAATGTGAATGACTAGCATCTCATTGATCGTCTTTGACTGGTCACACAACTATCAATATTTAGACTGTTGTCAAAGGTACTCACTGGCATGCTTTATAAAGTAAGCTTTCCAGTTCAGTTGCCTCTCTAGTCAGACACCACACTAGCAGGCTGATGTTCATATAAACAAACTCACTTGTAGTTCACTATAATATTCTACTTGATGAAATTAGGTGAACGTGTCAAGAAACGTCTTGTACACTGTTATCATTATAGAGTGGTTTTAAAGCCAACTTTAGTTGATGTCCAGGCAGCAAGTCAATCCACTCAAGCAACCATGTGGGTTCCCAATCAGCCAATGCTTCCTGCGCAATCCAAACTGGCTGAGATTTAGCTACCGTTAGCTAGGCTAATATCTAAAATGATTCCCGACAGGCCGGCGACACAATCTTAAAATTTAACTGCGGTTATCCATGGCTGTGCACAGATACAATTTAGAGCCAGAAGATCACATCACTTCTACCGGCGACGGCGTGATACCTCCAAACTTGAGAACAGAAGACAACAATGCGTTGCTTGCCAATGCTAGCCTGCTAGCAAGCATTAGCTACACCAGCTAATACTTAGAATTCTACTTCCTTGCTTACCGCTAACTAGCTAGCAGCTAAGAACTTACTAATAGAGCTAAGGCTGGTTATCTCAACGTGTCATGTGTGCACTTGTACTTTATCAAATACTAGTCTGCTGGTCTAAACGACTCACAGTGCCGTGATTTGACCTGTCAAGTCCGTCTGAATTTGCTAACCTATAAGCCAGCCTGCTAGTTCACTAGCATTTCCCGGACATGCTAGCAGCGCGTGGAGGCCACGAGCGCTAACAGCAGGCCATAAAATGCCTCCAACAAAACAATAACAAGAGCTAAGAAATAGTGGCACCGCAGTCACCGCAACGGCCTCGGCACTAGCTTTTAAAACGAAAACTTTCACTCCATTTACCTGTTTACTCTTGGCGTAAGGTTTAGAGGCGATATGATATCTCCTGCTTCTAATTTTCCCTCCACCCGTGGCCGCCATGGCTCTTTCGTCTGAGTGTCTATCGGTGTTTCGGCGCCGGATAGCTGTCATCCAGCACAGCGGCCACTCGCAAAGGACTTATGGGAAATGTAGTAGTCGAACATAACAAAGAGGTAGGTTTGACAGGACATTGTACCACATGGCTTTAACGTGGGGTTATTTCGTGTCATGTCACTGAAAAGTATTATATAGCTATCGTTTTTAAATATGTTATTGTTTTTATCATTTTGTCATTTTAGTAGAACTGAAACGATTACTTGATAAGTCAATCAAGAGAAAATGTATCTAATTAATTTTTATAATCAAGTAATCGTCAGTCATTGATTATTAGTAAATGGTCAAGCAAAAATGCCATACTCCAGTTTCTCAATGGGATGATTTCATGTTTATTCCTTTGTTACATTATTTTAAATTACATTTCTTTGGGTTTTAGACAGTTAGTCGGACCTTTGGCTCTTAAAATCAAACATTTTTCAGTATTTTCTGATGTTTTATAGACCAAACAATTAATTGATTAGATGAAAAAATTGTTAAGTGAAACAACAATACATTTAATCATTAGTTACAGGGCTACATTTAGTCTTTATCCATAATTACACTGTTGGAGGTCATTGTGGGAGTTTGCATTCCGCAATGTAGTATGATTTGTATGTAAAGTATGCCAGCATCATGTCACTCTGAGGTTGTCCATATTAAGACGAAATCAAATTATTATACATCACATATTGTGTTGCAATGTCTGCATTACAACTTTTTCTTTCTATTAACAAAAAATACATATTCCAGCCAACAACCATGGGAATTGTTTCTTTGGATCTACAAATACTTTCAGTTCTTTGTTATATATGTAGGTGTGAAACAGAAATCATGACGATAGGATTAATGTGAGTCAGGTGCAATATAGTAGTCCAAATATTTAAGGTACTGCAGACATCTGAAGGACAAGGAGAGTGGACACAATGAAAAACAAAGTCAATGATATGTGATCATTTAATTATGTGTACAAATTCACCCATAAAAAAAATCATAAATCAGTAATACCAAGTAGTGCATTGGAGGTTACAATTAACACATTTCAAACATTTTATTTTAAATACAGTGTGGTCTGACACTTAAAGCACTGTAGATGATAAAAAGACTGGAGTCACCAAAGCAGGCTAGAAAAAAAAAGTTTCATTCAAACATCAATACAAATTCAATAACACTAAATATGAGACTAAACTAAATGCATCATTCAACAAAATTGAGAACAGCTTATATGACCAGTCACTTACTGTGTTGTATTAACGTCACATTTCATTAATTTGAATCACTAAAAAACTAAAAACATACTTTTGAAAAGGAATATTTCACACAAGTGATTATCCTTTGCTACTGAATGTCACCACAGTAATGCTATTGCATTGAACGTCACAGTATTCTCTGTCAGTACACCTATCGTACACCGTTTACTCCTCTCACTTATTGCAAACACACACACACACACAAATTGCAAAAATAACATACATCTCAACAGTTCCAATAATCACATTGATGAAAGCTAAAAAGGGTAAGAATAACATATAAAGGCTACAGTTGGTTCAGTAACACTTGGCTGCTCCACTCAGTTGAAGTAGACAAAAACATCTTTCCTGATGATGCAATTTTGACTGAAGAAAAGCATGCAGTACTGTATATATCAGTACTTTGTTGTATTATAGACAAGTGCAAAATGTGGCCACTTTTGGCAATTATTATACAAACACAAATATATTAAATCAACAAAAAATAATCATAAATTCAAGTGATGTAAAAAAAAATTTTAAAAAAAAAGCCACACACAACAATAATTGAGATATTTAGTTTTGTAGTAAAGGTATTACATTTAGCACACAATAATGTTCAAAAAAAAAAGTTGTCAAAGAGGTTAAGTGCAAACAAGTGCCTGTAGCATATACAAACTCAGGTTGTTGGTGTGGACCGGTTTGTAAAGTGATGAAGCTCGCACACCCCTGACAGGATATATTTAACCTGTCCCACGAGCGAATCATCCAAACAACATTTAGTTTAACAGTAGTTTAAGGTTGAAAATGTTGGGTGAATGAGTTTTTACAGTCCAAATAAGGCCATCTTCTCTTTCAAAATCCAGTGCATATTCCTTGGTTATTTAGGTCTGTTTAAAAATATCGTTGACATTAAATAGAAAACTGATCTGCTAGTGCTGCTGATTCTACAGAGAATCAACACCCCAGTCTGCAGGTCTATGAAACTCTCGACTCATTTTTGTGTCTGACTCCCGCAGCCGTTGGAACTTGAAAATAGTATATCAAGGCTTGTTGATGTGACTTTGTTCTGGAGTTTACTTTCTACCCATGATGCAACTATAACAACAAGTATTCGGGAAATTTAAGTGCACCCCGTATTCCCCTTGTTGGGTGCTTTCTAGAGTGTATCCTTCACTCTTTCACAGAGGATGTGAATGCTCAGTGTCACTGTTGTTCATTGTCTCTTTCCTCCATGGCCATTCACAAATCTGTTCCTCCCAGAAGCTCTCCTCCGTTTTGTAGGTTGTAAACTTCTCAAGGACTCCCTCTGAGCTATGGAGGAAAAACACATAACTATGTAAAACATTTAGGATCGAGTTTACGGGAGAGTTGTCACCAGTCTGCCTGTTATGAGACTGACCTGCAATGCCATCTGGGACAAAACCACATGAGTCGAAAACACTGCTGTCGTCATAGTCCTCACTTTGCACGGAAGTGCTCTGAAAACAGAAGGAAGTGCAGAGCGAATGTTATTAGCAAAAGCTGTGCTTTTCCTACTACGACAACTCTTATTGTCTGTTATGAAAAAGATCTATTGTGGCTTTAACTTTAACAGCTGGTTTTAAGTTACTCTTAAGACATTTTGTAAATTAATACTTACAATAAAATGGATGCATTCAACAAATAACCAAAGCAACATCTCACCTTAATTTTATTCTGCTCATACCACACCATCCCATATAAACATAGAAGTGTAATGAGTGCCTAAAAATGTAGAAGAGGATGCAAAAAAGTCTGGTTAAACACTATTTTTATTTTTTCCAAGGACATGACAGAAAATAAGCTAGGTTGGCAGAAAAATAGAAAACCTAAAGTTGCATATGTATTGCAACATACTGTATAACAGATGCATGCTATAGCAACAATGTGTCCACATTAGCTTTGCATGTGAACAGACTAGCAAGAATGGACTTGAAACATAAAGTTCTTGGATAGCAGGCTTAAACACTGCAAAGACTGTGGAGTGTTTAGGCTATTTGAACGTACCAAACTCAGTGGTGTACAATGAAGCAACATGCACCTGATAACCTTGGGCAGCTGTTAAAGCACTCATGTCTGCATGGTCAGCTTTAACACCCTACAGGTCCCTGACACACTTCATGGTGACTGTTACAAGGGTTCAAAGCAGCATTGAGCAGACATCTTTATTTTTCAGAGTGTATATTGTCATGCCTTATCAGAAACAACTACCAGAAGTAAGGAAGTGATGTTTGATATTATTTTCATGATATGCACTAATTTTCAGTCTATGATGGTGTGTAGTATACATTAACAGTGGTTGCTGTCCCTTTTTGAACAGATATAAGAGCATCGCAGTGTTATTATATTTACACAATTGCATAACACTGACACATCCGTTCTGGACTGACTGAACACAGCTATATTAGTCCACACACACATATGCACACTTTTCCTTTCTTACCAGACAGAGCAGCCACAGGAGTACATAGCGAATTTGCGTCTTGGAAAACAAGTCGTGACCAAATTTCACACAAGCAAGAGCCTCGAGGAAAGCGATGGCCCTGAAGGGAAATACAGGAACGTTAGATAAATGGTGTTGTTGCTCTCTAACCACAGGTTTTTGTATTTCACAATGGCCCCCTCTCTTGGCAATGTCATTTCATTGCAATGGAGCTTCGCTGTGGATGCACAACACTTGAGGCATAAGAGTCCAAATGCTCGCGCTATATATTGTTGTTCCAGATGGACAAGAGAGCGGCCTCAGTGTTAAGTATTTCATGCAGACCGAGGGAGCCTGTCTCGTTGCTATGGAAACAATAGCAGACTGAGGGCATTAGCAGCTTTTTTAACTACATTACGTTATGAATTTCATTCACACTTTTATGACGCTGAATTTCAATAAAGATAAAATTTAATTAAATTCTGTAACACATCCTTGTTAAAACTGGAATCTGTCATCTACACTAAAATAGCTTGCAGGACCTGGAAAAGCTTGCAGGCTAATAATATGTGGCCAACACAGCAGTGGTTTCAGTGTGGCCTGGTATCAGTGTGGCTAAGCTGTTGCCACTTGTGGGAAGTATCCATTCACTGTTAAGTTGTAAGTGTGCGAGAACTTTGATTGGTTGTCTTCAACATCCCTCGTCTGCCAATATATGTCGGCCATTAACAGGAACAGATAAACACATGGCTGTTGATTCATGGCATAGTCCTTAAGTTGCCGTTATGATTTGTTTGATTAAACAGCTTGGGAAGATCCCCTTCATTGTGATAAATGCCAACAACATCAAAGAAAACCTACCGGACTCTGGACAAACTTCAATGTCAGTTTGTTTATCAGACTACTGCTATCAATGCTAAAACAGGAATGTGGATATATGGCTGATGGTTAATATAAAAAAAGAAATGAGTACGATTGAAAATGTAATTAAAGTCCTTAAAATGATTCCTACATCAAGTTTTAAAAAGCAACCATTAATGCAGCCTCCAAACTTGTTTCTACACCAGCGAAAAACTGGCAGGACAAAAGATACTTACCCAAACACCCAGCATTGTGTGCCAACTCGTTTACACTGAGTGTCTGTCAGATATGCATAATATTGTCTGAAAGAGGTTGAAGAAAATAGGAAATTTGAAATTTGTACTTGTCAAGAACAAAGGTTTCCACACAGACTTATGTCAGAGCAGCTGAAACAGCCACCACTGTTTCCACACAAAACAATTTGTAATACCATTTGTTTTAGGTTGTATTTAAATGTAGTATATCACATTTATTGTTGCTAATATGTGTAGTGTAAAGAAGTCATTTTGAAGGTTGAACATACCGTACAGTGGGTGCAGTGATGACTCCAACGAGGAGGATACGACACCAGCTGAGAGGATGAGATGCCTGGAAGACGAAGATGTGCTTGAGGAAGAACGTGTTCAACTCTGTCAGCTGTGAAGATCAAGGATGTAAAACAGAAGATGTTAAGATATAAGATCTTATGGATATGTTGTGTATTTGTTGACAAGTGTGAGCAGCAGGATTACATAGTGAAGGGGGAGCTTTTCTAGAATATTTGATTCAATGATTAAAAGATAATAAGATACACTAATAGTGAAAATAACTGTTAGTTTCAGCCCTAATACCGAGGACAATCCTATAAGTATTTCTAAGTCAAAGGTCAAAGAATACAGTACCTGCCATAGGATCATAAAGAGATAGATGCCTGCTAGCCGCTGGAAGGAGGACTTTGGGTCAAACCAGCGCACATAAGTCCAGCTGGCTGGAGTGAACTGGAGCACGGCTCGCTTTATCTTCCCTGTGGTGGTGTGGATTTCCCTGAAGAGAGAATGTGAGCTTTTGAGGACACTGAGATACATACACACATGCAATCTTGCATCAAATAATAATATGGGAGTATCCAGAGTTCAAACGATCTATTTTCTGTTACATGCTAACAATCAACAAGTGACTCTGTACTGCCTGATTTTGTAACTGTGGGTTCCATGACTACAAAGATATAAAAGAGATAAAAAGAAAAGATATCTTATGCTTCACTGACGTGATGCTGGCCCAACGGTACGCCCTCATTTCCAAAAACCGGCAAGCGGTCATACCCAGCCAGATGCCTCCTCCATTACACAAAAGTATGTCCAGTATCACCTGATCCCACCAGCACTCTGCAAAGTTTGGCAGCAGGTGCATGAAGAACAGCTGGAAAGGAGAGTGAAAATAAAAGTCATTTATATGGTGAAAGAGACTACAAGGCATTTTCCATCAAGGGACTACATTTGAATGATTCTAGCACCTTTGTTGGCCTCAGGATCCGAGATGCAGTTGATTCTGTGATGAGTAAATCTGGTATTAGGCTAAATCCTGTAATCTAATCCCTCCAGTCAACAATTGCCAGCAGTCAAGGCAACAGCACTTGTTGTGTGCAGAAACACCTGCTCAAACTACTGCTTTGTTATGTTGAGTTTCTACCAAACAAACCATCCTTGTTGCCTGCATACACCGAGCTGAAGCAATGAGCTAGAAATTACAAGTAACTACTTCTTTTGCATGACCTTGTGGACTGAATTTCTGTTCAGCTCCTCGGACAGTTGCAATTCCCGTAGCAGATTTTTTAGCATGGGCAGATCCAGGCTGACCCCATCTTGAACACATGCACGCTACCTCCGTGAGTTCCCAGGTGATACTGATGGTCCAACAGAGGCCGTAGCTGCGGATGAGCAGAGCCTTCATGGCCCAGCCTGCAAAGTGGCCAAATGCAAAGATGTCGAAGTGGCTCAGGATCCGCTCCCATGTTATCACTGTACAGTTTACAGCATATTCCTGTCAGGGGAAAGGTGACTGAATTATGAGGAACACAATGGCAACCAAAAAAGAAAACAGTTTTATGGCTGGAAGTGTTTCCATCTTAATTAATTAACTGGGACAATATTGTACTAACGACTTAAGGCCTCATGTCGTCATATTTTAATGGAAACACACCCTCAGAAAAGGAAAAACTCCACAAAAAACCCTCATGAATTATTTTTATTATTGTTTACCATGACATCGGCTTCCCTTGTGGCATAACGCAGATTTGGGTCCAGCCAGTACATCAGTATCTTTACTTGGTCCCAGTTGAGGAAGATGAGGAAGACAAGAAACAGGAAGTACATAACACTGAGACCTACCGGGGACAAGAGAATGTGAGTGAGGATAAAGAAATATGAAAACTGGATCCAAGCAGAAAAGATTAGGTTAATGTGAATGATGTGAGTGAACACTCACCAAACACCATTCGCCATATTGCAGGGTGAGGCCTGGTAAAGGGTCCTGACGAAGAAAGCGTCATATCTGTAAGTGACTTTTGGTGTGTTTGCACTGTTCATAGTAGAGGCAAATTAACTCAAGTTTCACTTATTAGGTTTTTTTCCCAGAGTAACTAACTTTAAAAAAAAAACAACTATTAACGAATTCTCAAAATAGTTGCAGATTCATGTCATGTCAGAACTACACTAGAAAAGACAAGGAAATAGTATGGACTGGGACATAATCACATACCATTTCATTATGGAGCCATTGTAAATCATGTTGCATAGCTTACCATTAGGAAAGGCCAGGACACTTACGACCAAGAAGAAGGAGACAACCACAAATAGACCAACTCGGAGGTTGTTGTCAGACTGCTCATCATCCCTGTGACAATACAGTATCACGTTAACAAATGGAAGCTTATGTTCCTACATATCCAGCACTGTGAATATTACATTCAGTTATAGGCAGCTAGATATTGAACGGCAATTGTTTTGTACTCATAACTTATATTAAACAGCACTTTTTCTTTACCTGGTAAACGCAAAGTACATGAGGCTGAGCACAGTAACTGTCAGAAGTGTGATGGTGTGTGGTTTATAGAAGAAATCAATGCAGATGTCCTCCACTTGTTGCTCGTTTATCATTCGGAAATGTAACTTGTAGTTGACATTATCCTTCAGAGGAGTTCGGGGAGCCACGGTGGCTGCCATGTCGCTGTTGTGGGCTACTTTCTTCATTTTACTAACTGAATTTTAACGGCCAAAACTAGATTTTGTGAAAGTAGAAAGACGAGATGATACGAAGAGAGCCCCACAAGTAGGAACCCTGAAGACGAGCTGAACCACGGAGCTAATAGGGGTGTTTGTACGTAAAAATACTATTCTCGTATTCACCAAGACAATTATTAATAACCGGCAATATAATAACTTAATTAAATTGGTATGTATAGTCCTCTCATTTACTTGAATTGAGCTATTTTAGTTTTCTATCCTCATGAGAATATTATTTGCATTTAGGCGCACCCACAAGTATGTCGTTGTGGTACATCCCACATTGTGACACTTCCGTAAAGTCCTTCCGTTAATATACACGTGAAACCGGTTGACATTGCGCGGCTCCTTGGTGGAAAATGGAGCTGACTTGATGATGAAATGTTTTGATTCAGACATTGTGAGTAGAAAGTTAACTATCCAAAATAATATGTTGGCTTTGGTTGTTTTTTCCCCAAGCTTAAAGAGGCTTGTTACTCTGATTACTGATATCGTGCTAGCATTTAAAGCATCTGGCTCAAGCTAGCTTCTTGTAGAGCAACAATTCAGTCTCAAACTTCTGTTTTATAACTTACCTGCTTTAATAAAAAATGTATTATTCTAAGTGTAGACTTGGGTGACACTGGTGGTGAAGCTGTGTTTCTTTCTACTCGCCATCACACTCAGGAACAGCTAACTTAGCCACTAGAGGTCTAAAAAATTCACTTACAATAACACTGCAGTAGCTTTCTACATCATCCTATTGTACTGTAACGTACACATGGTGAAATAGTAAGTACGTGATCAGCATGAGTAAAACATTTTTTTCTCTCACGAGGAAATGTAAAACAGACAGTATACGTAAAATAAGAACATACACATTGAGTTAAAAACAAAAATACATAGTTAGAAACAGTATGGTCTTACAGCAAGTGGCAAATATGTGGATGTGTCAGAGCACTAAGTCCTTCACTGCTCGTTTATTACATTTTTATGGCAATTATAATGATAATGTCCTTGCATTGTCATAACTAAGTTCAGACTGTATACTGTGCTCTCAATATATCCACATAAAACCACCTCTGTATGTAAAGTAACTTGTCTTGTTTTGATGGTAATAAGCTCTAAGAAAATGGTATAAGACAGAGTGCACTGCCCTTGGCTTGAGATAATAATATTAATTCCTATATTGAATGGCATACCCCTCAAACCTTGTATC
Source organism: Enoplosus armatus (assembly GCF_043641665.1). NCBI lineage: Eukaryota > Metazoa > Chordata > Actinopteri > Centrarchiformes > Enoplosidae > Enoplosus > Enoplosus armatus. The sequence continues at coordinate 11,308,765 of NC_092195.1, forward strand.
ATTTTTTGGTGTTGCAGAATCACCATGGCTTCATCTTGTACACAGCTGTGTCTACAATGCAGAAGTCTTCTTCGCTCCAAGACAGTGGCTAGTACCTGGCGGTATTCCATTCAAGTTTGCCATTGCTCTACAGTTACAAGCTTACCCACCAAAATCCTAAATGGATCCTCAGTCGTCAGGGGGAATCATTCAACAACTCAGGCAAGACAGTGGTGGAAACAACAGACGTTCTGTTACAGTGACTTAACTGCCGAACATCTGGCAACTGCTATAAAAGAAGACAAGAATATTGAGGAATTGTCAAGAGCTAATGTTGTAGCATACAAGAGCCCCTTGCTGCCAATCAGAGATGCTGTGCCAGTGATTGAAAGCCAGATGCCATCAGGTATATATTGGTTTGCTGTTGTTGATCTTAAAAACCTTTTCATTTAACATTATAATTTGATTTAAATGTTATTTTTATCTGAAGATGGAGTTGAATAATTTGTCTTTATTTTCTTCATGTACCAGATCTGGATGCCACTGAATTTTCAGCATTGGAGGAGATCGACGATGAAGAGGCTGTCAGTATATCTGTTCCTTCCGCCTTGCCTCCAGCCTCCACCTCTCTTAGAGACTATGTTGACCAGTCTGAGACACTCAGCAAACTGGTGCAGCTAGGTAATTAAACCACAGACTTTAAATATATTGTTGAGAACAATGTTAAGTATATTTTCTTGTGGTTTGGAAGTATATTCAAGTTTATTGTGATATTGGCAAAGGGTGACTTAACCCAAAGTCTCTTTTTTTTGTTGGCTACACATTTGCGATCCTTCATCCTCTCATTGCAGGAGTAAACCTGTGGAAGCTTGAACAAAGGCCCAACGTGGGTTCCATGCTGCTGAGGCTCAACTTCAACACAGATGTGGCCCCAAGACTGCTGTTTCTCAAAGAGATTGGAGTGGAGGACTCTCGCTTTGGCTACATCGTCACGCACAACCCCTTCATTCTCTCGGAGAGTTTGGAAAACCTTCAGGCCAGGTCAGTAAATTTTCCTTCTCTGCAGTTGCACCTGCTGTGAGACTTAATAATGTTCTCCTTTTTGTTTTTTTGCAAAGGGTGAACTATCTCAAGTCAAAGAAGTTCAGTTCTGAGACTGTTGCATCCATGGTGTCCAGAGCTCCATATCTGCTTAACTTCAGTGTGAAGAGGCTGGACAACAGACTGGGGTTCTATCAGCAGCAACTCAACCTCAGTGCTTCTAATGTAAGCATATTTAGCTGATGGATGATGATTGAGAAGCTGACCCATGTTTGTATCTTAGCAAGAATTCATGATTCTCTTTGTACAGTGTATTACCCCACTGTGTTGTAATTGTGACTTTGTAGGTAGAAAAAGAAATCATAGCTAGTGTTGTTTCTCTCTTCAGACACGTAACATTGTAGCTCGTCTACCCAGATTACTGTGTGGCAGTTTGGAGCCTGTTAAAGAAAATTTGAAGGTACTGAATGACAAAAGACATCATATATATCATAAAACATTGTTTAAGTATCCTTTAGATGCTGTGTTTAAGTACTTTTTGTAAATGTGTTCCACAGGTGTGTAAACTAGAGCTGGGCTTTAAGGAAAATGAGATCCAACACATGGTTATTGCCATCCCAAAAGTGCTGACTGCCAATAAAAGGAAGCTAACCCAAATATTTGACTTCCTCCACAACACCATGAAGGTGCCCCACCACCTGGTCGCCAAGTTCCCACAGGTAGATTGGCTTTTTTACCAATTTAGGCTTAATGTGAACAAATTCCCTTTATATTTTATCCATATTCAGACTTATAACTTGAGCATGTGATATATCCTCCCATATAGGTCCTCAATGCCAAGTACCTGCGTATCAGAGAGCGCCACCAGTTCCTCGAGTACCTTGGAAAGGCTCAGTATGACCCAACGCTGCCCAACTACATCTCCCTGGACCGCCTGGTGTCTTTGCCCGATGAGACTTTTTGCACTGAGTTGGCTTCAGCCACATTGGAAGATTTTTATTTGTTCCAAAAGACACTTTGAGTCTTTATGAGTGAACATTAAAAATAAGTGATACAATAATGTCTTTAAACATGTAGAGCATCAACTGAGTTTGAAAGACATAGTTTGCTGTAAATATGATGTTTAATAAATGAATACTACACAATGTATATCAGCTTTTCTGCCTGAAATATTTTATTTACTCTCTTATTTACCGTGTCTGTCTAAAGAGACCATAAATGTGATAAACATTGCCTGTAAAACATTTGCTTCAGTTGAGCAGCTGTGCGTAAAATGATTATCCATCATGTATTGAAAGCTACCTGTAATGAGTGAATTGTAATTTTCAACGTAAAAAGCATCAGGTCTCACTTGTTCAGTGGTGAAAGTACATTTACTCAAGCATTGTTTATGAATTCAAAGTATTTCCATTCCACTACTACTTAGAACTTCTGCTCCACTACATTTCAAAGTGAAATATTGTACTTTTTACTTATTTGTTGACAGCAATAGTTTCAGCATATTTAGATATTACATGCAAAACATAAAATCAATTTATACAGTATAATGCATTGTAATGCTATAGATTCTAACTGCACAATACAGTTGCTGAAAAGCCTTTAAAATACTGCTTACATGTCAATTGATAGTATATATATTAACTTAACACTGAAAGGGGCCAGTCCATTGCTTAATGAGTACTTTTACCAGCTCATTTTGCTGCAATTACTTACACTTAAGTAAAATTTTGAATGCAGAACTTTTACTTGTAATTGGGTATATTTACATTCTGGTATTGCTACTTTTACTTAAGGATCTGTATACTTTATGCCACCATTGAGTTTTTGATGGACTGCCACTGTGGTTGCCCTGCATGTGAAATCTCAGTGTTGATCAAATCACGCAGATAGCTCCTTCTTTTACATATAGTTAATGATGTATGTTGATTTAGTTTACGAACGGATTGACCTTTTAGAGTTATCAAAAACGTCACTTTGTTTGTATAGATTTTTACCATTTCCGACAAGATGTAAACACGTAATGTAAAGTTGCGCAATTGCACATTGACCTGAATTCTCCTTACCCATAACGCACCGCGGTTGTTCTTAGTGGTAAAAATGGCGACGAGGACACCAGGTAAATGATCATCGCTCCTTTCTGACATTTCCAGTTTTAAATTAACTTGCAAAAGATCGTTTTATACTGATATAGCATGACGCATGTTATACTGTAACACATAATATCGTGATATGTCCATTTTGTCCGGCTGAATAGGCCTTTTGGCGCATTTGACTTGTGTGTGTCCTTTAGTGTCCTCTTGCTAACCAATGCTAAGGGTGCTGGTTAGCTAACGTTAGCTTAGCGCTAGACACTAATCACAGTAAAATGTATATGTTACAACAACTAGGCACTCGCTCTGCTGTCCCTTTAGTTATTAAAAGTGTCTTGCCTAACAGCTGTTGTTGCGTCCAGCTATCGTTTGGTGTTATGCTGTAACATATAACTAAAATTCATAACTTCAAATGTCATCTAATGTTAACTTCTCACTATTACAGTCGCTGTTGTGTTATTTCAGCTGTTATTCCAATGCACTTGGAGATGTTAAATGATCTCAAAAGGGCAAGATATCATCCAGTGCCTGTTGTCTTTATCAGATAATGTGGTTTGAACATAGAAAATAACCTGAAAGTCACAGGTGAGTATCATAATTTAGTGTTAAAAGTTTGTACTACCCAAAACGTAGGTAATATGAAAGGTTAGTGGCCACAAATAAATACATTTGAACTAAATTAGTTGTAATACTGTATCACTGATGGAACTTCTTTGTCCGCACATCTGATGGTGACTATTCTTCCCTAAAATCAAGTTTGTGCTGCCTGACTGATCATGTCTGTCCGTCTGTGTCTTTTCATGTCATGTTCACAGTAGCGACAGGCAGGCTCCTGCTTGGGATCCGCAAATGGTACTTCAACATGTGTGGCTTCAACAAGCTTGGTAAGCCCAAAGAATAATGTGCTGGTGAAAATATTCACAGTTTAAAACCTTACAGTGGTACTCGTTTTGAAGCTACTGTATGTCAAGACCACCCATGAAAATATAATCTCCTGGGATGAATATGTGCTATTGTATCATTGATTTTCCATTGAGCATCTTCAGCATTGTATGTTTTCTGTGTCAGGTTTAATGCGTGATGACACAATCTATGAGGATTCAGATGTGAAAGAGGCCCTGAGGAGGCTTCCAGAGGTGCAGTACAACGAGAGGATGTTCAGGGTCAAGAGAGCCCTGGATCTCTCCATGAAGCAGCAGATCCTCCCTAAAGACCATTGGACAAAATATGAAGAGGTACATTACACTCATTTAAATAATTTTTTTTGTTCAGGGTGGAGGTGGGCTTCACTGTAAAGGCATATTATACTGCATTGTTTGCCCACCTACCGGTATGTGGTTTTAAATAGTATAGTTACAGTAGCATTTTCTTTTCACATCGCATGCCTACTTTCAACTGATTTATCTACTTAATCATTTTGCGGACAGATGAAAAAAAATTGTGAATTCTCAGTGTAATGTATGAAACTGTTGTCACAATGTGAAAGTTAAACATTTCAAGGCTTAGTAAATGGTAAATCATTGAACATGCCTACCTCCACCTAGCTAAAGTCACCAAGAATGTTAATCTAGAATGATTTGAGTTGTGATAATGATATATTCTGGTTTGTTAACCTCCTATTTTTCTTCTTATCTTTTCTCTTTAGGATGTCCATTACCTGGCACCGTATCTGGATGAGGTGGTCCGTGAGAGGAAAGAAAGAGAGGAGTGGATGAAGAAATAGATGGTTCCTGGTCAAAGCTGTTAATCCTTGTCTTTGGTCGGTGCATGGTTGTCCCCTGGTGTAGTATTTAAAATGAAATGTGATCTATATAAGACAGTACTCATTAAAGAAATGTACATTTTGGAAGATGTGGAAGTGGCACTTTTTTAAAAATTTGATTTATTGGTATGACGAAATGTAACAGTTACATTTGTTTACTCTAAATTGGATCTGTCCCATGTTGCAAATGTTACCTCTACAAATCCAGTTATATACAACATTTAAACCAGAATATAGACATAAGAACATGTACAAGAGACCACAGGTAAGAAAATATCCCAGGCACACTTCAAGTCTCTACCATAACCACTACAGTATCTATCTGCACACTGCACACATCTGTTTGGCTGACAAACTGTAGGAAGTACTGGAAAATAAAATAATGATCCTCTTTTGAAATAATATCTCATCCGGGTTGGAAGTCTTGTATATGATGTTAATCCACGGTCAAACAAATCTAGTTTACTAGATTTATTTTCACAGTGTTGGCCTTAAGTCGTGTAGAATGAATGAGCATGAACGCTTCTGTAAAGTTTGAAAATTCAGGTCTGCTTTATACAAATGTCTAGATTCATGTTCAGCAATCGATCTTAAATTTATTTGATCCGTCTAAAGGCAACCCTATTAATCATCTTTCTGAACATGTGATCTCCTATTGTCCACTTCAGTTATGGTCCCTATAAAGGTCCCGATGACGCTGTTAAAAGATTTTAGTATAGACACTCCCAGTTCGTTGCTGGTTTCATTAATGTCTGGGTCATAGGCCCCCATGAGCGGGGTGCCCACCTCCACACTCCCTCTACCAGCTCCTTCCAGGATCCCCATCAGCTGGTCCCTGACCTCCTGAAACAACTCCCTGTTGTACTGCAGTAGGACTGAATCATCAAGAGGATAAGTGACATGCTCAGAGTAGCACTCACGGGGAACTGGTACCTCGATGTACTTTAACTTAGGAAAGCCTGCTGATAGCATGGAGAATAACCTCCGCAGGGCTGCGGAGGTCAGAGGGTTTCCCAGGATTTTGAGCTCCTCCAGCACTTGACAGCTAGCAAGAGCATTAGTGAAGGCGTCCATGTGCTCGTCCTCTATGTTACATTCTTCAAGGGCCAGGCTGGTCAACGTGGCTGAGCAACGGCTGAGCAGTTTGTGGAAAGCCATGGGGAAAGAGTCAAAGATGTCATGTCCGCTCATGTCCAGGCGGACCAGGGCCTCACTGTGGAGGCTGTTGGAAAAGTACGTCATGTCCAGACGGTTCAGGCAGCAGTTGGCCAACTCCAAGCACTGCAGTGGAGTGTTGAGAGGACTGGGTAAAGAAAAGAGAGGTAAAAGGAAATTCATTGGTGTGGGCTGAAAGGTTTTATGCAGAAAAAAGCAGGCAGATGCATATTATGGTTTGTGTCATCCTCAGGTAGGATTTGTCATGTAGGACTGGTGCCAGAAATGTTTTAAAAAGTTACAGGTACATCTTTTTGGAAGTAAGTTCAATATTACGCAAATACTTAAATCCCCAAACTAATTTCCATGTTTATGTTTTTATTTTGCAACCTGTACTTTATAAAAACAATTGTTTAGATTATATGCCAGACTGTGATTGACAGTTCTGTTGTTTGGAGTTTGCACTCCTGCTCTATTTCCATTTGACCAGTGAAAGTTTCTGGCTAACCTGCCGCTGTCTGTCCTCACTCTGGCAGCATGTCAGCAATTTTAACAACAAAATACCTCCTATTGTTAAAGAGCCTTAAAGCTGGAATGTGTTGTGACGCTGGTTAAAGGTGATAATAGTGAGCTATATTAAAGCTCTTGATGCTGCTATGTGCACATAAGACCGACATCAGAGCCATCCATCACCTCACTCACATACAAAACAAGGACACCATGTTGTCTTTATTCATGCCTCCCTCTATCCATTCACTCACCTAATCAGTCTGCGTAGGTGTCCAGTTAGAGTGGAGAAACTAACATAGAGCTCGGTCAGGTTGCTCAGTTGTGCCAGCAGGTTGCCGATGGTGGCCAGCAGGTTCACATCCTCAGAGCCCAACCTCCGAACATCCAACGCCCCCGCCGGCAGGGCCAAAGACTGCAGTTTGGGGAATTCCACCCTGGACAGTAGCACCTCCAAGTGTGTGGCCTCCAGGGGAACATTGTGGACGACCTCCAGCTTTGAAATGGACTCAGGTTCTGCTAGGCGAAGGACATAGAACAGCTGCTTGAGGGCGAGGGAATCAGCCCGAAAACTAACGAAGCGAAGCTTCAGTGGACAGTAGCGGAGGAGGAGGAGGGCCTGAGCCACCAGCTCATAGTTGCGGCCTGTGACGAAGCCGTTCAGACGGATATCAATGGATGTGTCAAAGGCATGATGGGAAATGTCACTGGCTTGCATGGCCACCATGGTCTCATAGCACATTTGGGTCAAGAGTTGGGTCCTTGCCCATCGACCCATAGTGGACTGGCAGGGGCAGGCTTGGTGCTCGATATCCCTCAGGGTAGTCAGGTCCACCAGATGCAGGGTCTTGGTGTAGGTACTTGGAGGAGACAGCACATAATCCTTTAGAAAACAAGGGAAAATGATGATGTGAAGAAGTGATTATCTAGTCAATATTATATATAGACATACATATACATTGCTGTTGTATATATTTTTTACTTTCATTTTTCACTTAAATATTGTTAATGTGTATATTTTTATCCCCCCGGGGATCAATAAAGTATTTCTGATTCTGATTCTGATTCTGAAGCTAATTTGTGATCATTGTAAGCCAATAACAAGCCAAAGCCGGTGTGTTTGAGCCAGTAAGGCCACAAGTATAAGAACTGAAAAACATACCACTGGAAAATGCAACTAAAACATAAGTCTAGCATGAATATGATGAGGCATACTTGTATTACACTCAAAACCATTTAAGGACCTTTAAGCCAGTTAGGATCGCCTCCAGACAGAGCCGGCAGGTGCGGGAGGTGAGGTCCATCTGACAGTCGACTGTCTTTCCCAGGATCCGGTGCAGGTTAAGCTCGGGAAGAGGCCATGTCTGGACCAAAGCATGCAACACATCAGCCTGCTCGTGGAGGTAGCAAGCCTTGAAAAGAAGTGGGTAGAGGTTAAAAGACACACAGTTGAGGTTCTCCAGAGCACTCGGACCACTCTGAACGAAGCCCTCAGCTGCAAGGAATCGCAGTGTCTTCATGTTTCCAGGTTTTGTCCCTGGTGTTTTCTTGTGCCAACAGGTCTGTGAGTTCCCTGGTTGTTGGTGAGAGCTGCAGTCAAACAGCTCTGTGTGTTTTGCTTCCTCTGTGGTTGCTGCTTTGTTGATTTCCTCTGTTGCTGTCTGTCTGGGTGTTGTGCATTTGTCTAGGACCTGGCTTGCTGTTGTGAGGCAGGAGGAAGGCACGGGGGTCTCGTGGTAGGTAAGAGGGTAGAGGTTATTAATAGAAACAGCTGTCTCACGTCCTTCGTCGGCCACAGTGTCTATTTGCAACTTTCGTTAGAGAGATAAGTAGGAACAACATTTGAATGACACTGGGAACTTGTCACTATTCACAATGCGTTGAGTTGCAAGGACCGAAGAAAACAATGTTGTGAGAGCAGAAATAGAGCAGCAATAAAGGAACAATCAAATCTGCACTACAGAAACATCGTCAATGTTTAACGCATTCGAGCAGGTAGTTTGTGATAAAGTGCCATTTACTTTTTGGTACATCCACTTTTGCCCAAACCTGCCTCAGTAAATGGTTTTTGCCACTCTGAATTTACATGTCACATGGTTGCAATGCATTATGGGCTACTGAGGTTTCTGTCAGTGTCAGGGAATCTGGTCTAGAAAACAAAGAGTGGACTTGTGTGACTGTTATTGTAATGACATGAACTATCAACTGAGAAATGATTCATTGTCATTTCAAGCACATAGGACTAGATTTTTCCATCCCTATCCAATTAAATATTTGTTCAATGGTACATATTTGGTTAGGAAGCAAATATGTGACCATGTCAGAATAAACACAACACATTTCTATTAAAGACATACTGTATGTTTATTTCAACATTATTTTAATATATTCAAACAGAAGAGAACATGCAATGGTGGTGTTCATGTTTTAGGTTAAAATGCAGGCATGTATCTCTACAAAGTGTGCATTTAAATAATTTTAAAGCCTAAATGGCGATCTTGTAAACCTGAGAAGAACCAGCGATCTAAATGGCTGTAAAAGTAGCAACATCGAACTGGCCTTCCTGGATCTACAGTAGGTAATCTTTTAAGTTTGTTTGCATTAGATAACAGTGCCTTATAATGTAATGAGGTGATTCAAGGACCTGCTGAGTTGCATTTGACCTCCAACACTCTTCTCACCTGGCTCACATGTGTTTAAAATACATTTATGAAGGGTGGTAGTGATGGTGATGATGATGATGGTGCTCATGGTGGTGATGGTGCTCATGTCTCTGGGCTGGAGAGGCCAGGGCCCCACAGGAGGGCAAAAGTTCCCTATCTCCTCCTGGTGTGGATCTAAGGTGCGAGGCAGCATCTTGTGCTCTGGAGCGAAGCCTCTTGCTGTGAGTACGTTGTGCAGCAGGTTGAGACTGGGAGGGATGGCAGCATGAAGCAGGGTGCTGCAACCTGCAAGACTTTCCTTCTCCTCCGTTCCTGTCTTTCCCCATCGACAAGGCCTTGCTTTTCAGAGAATGAGGGATAGAGAGGCCTCTGGGAGGGTCAGGGGGGATGCAGTTCTCACTGATCACCACAGGGTGGTGCTGAAGAGCAGAGTGAGCATCCTGTCTGGGCTGAGAGGGAGATTCTGGAAAAAAAGGAAGAAAATTATGTATGATTTAATGATTTAAATGTATGTATTTCCAGAGGAAGTTCATGAAATGACACACTGGCAGAGTTTCTATACCTGTATCGTCAAACATGGAGGTATAGTTTTCAATGCCAGCAAGATCCAAGTAGTGGTTTCTGCGCTCTATGTTTTCATCCACGCAATAAAGTCTTACTGGGGTTCCCGCCTCCTGAGACGCACTCTGCTCCTTCTCTGCTGCTGTTCTCAATGAGAGAGGGACGTTATCATCAAATGTTTGTCCCACAAATTATGTGTATGTTTCCTAGAGCCACAATTTTTACCTGTTTGTGAGGTCTTTTCTGGGTTCGCTGACGGAGTTACAACTAGCTTTATCTTCAGGGGTGTGGTGCCACAGTAAGGCTGCTTGACTGATGCCTCTAGAACCTCATACATGGAGTGTATCAGACTGGACATGTCCTGCAGAATACACACACACACACACACACACACACACACATAAAATACACACTGTGTACAAAGCAAGCCACTTCAAACAGTACTTTACACTTTTAAACAATGTGCATGAAAGAAACCTACCTCTTTGGTGACCTTGCCACTGTTGTCGAAGTTGTACAGTGTGAAGACCCACTCCTGCTGAGTGTCCTCATCAAGCACCATGTTGCACTCTGTGACCTGCATGTGCACATATTGTCAGGAAAACAAGCGTATTACTGCTGTAATAAACATTTAACTGCAGTTCTGTAGTTTATTAGCTAGAATTAAAGTTTACAGTAGTTCATGTGGTGTATGGGTTGACCCAAACTGGTAAAACCGCAATGTGTCGTTTTAAAATACATTGTTGATTAGTCTCAGATGTGTGATTTTGCAAAGCAGAACTTAAAAAACACAAACACAACTCTCAATAATCAGTATTATAATTATCCAGACACACTAGAATCCCACTCATCTGGTACTTCAAGTTGTTTGGAAATTACAAACGTGATTTGCAAACGTTCGACCCACAGTTGATTAGTCAGAGATATGGAGGGATACACTCACACCAGCATGGCTGTTCCTCTTCTTTGTCTGCTTATTGACCTGGAAGTGGATGCTGTTGCCTCTACCAGGTGTCTTCTTTGGTGGCAGAACCACTAAACAACACACAGAGTGGGACGGTGAATATCGTTATTCAGTAGTTTGACTGTAACTTTAATTACTCTGTTAAATAAATATTGATTAATTTTTGTTTTCAATAAATGGTTGACAGCAGAGAGGAACCTGAAAGCTAACTGGAAGCTGTACGTCCAAAGGTCAAAGCTTTCCCACACAAATATAAAACAGATGTGTTTCATTTCACTATTTCCTTTTCCCCTGGGAAAGCAAGGGAGGCGGCCTATTATAGTTTTAATGCACAAAATCTACACAATAATAATTAAGCCCTTTATAATACATAGAAAGTGCATGTAAGTCTCTACTCACCTTTGAGGTTGCAGTTACGGTCAGACTTGTTTTCCCTCAATTCTACATACAAGTTCTGTGGAAAAAGTGACAGAGTTGTAAATGAAGAGAGGGAGAGAGGAAGCAATTAAGTGCTTTTCATGTCCCATGAGTGTGGGGATTGATCTCCAGGTGTGAGCAACGCTGAACAACCCTTCCACATCTGTGGTATTTGTGTCTTTCTACAAAACTGTCACTGACTCTTGAAAGTGAGGCAGCAAAGTGGCGAGCGAAAGAGGAAAGATATAAAAGGTCAAACATATTGAAATCAAGCCCCACTTTATGTCTAACAGCATGTAACTGTTGAGAAGTCATTTTTTAAAGTGGTCATAAAAAGACACATAATTTATGAAACAGCCTTGCAGGAAAATCAAAAGCTCAGAATAATTATTAATAGTCTTTTATCACAACAATGAACTTCTTCTGAAAAACATAAATTATTTCTAAATAAATGATGTCATTGAAAATATATATTTAATAGAAGCCGACTCCACTTTTGAAATAATTCACACATAAACACAACTTCACTTGCTATTGGACTACATTTCCCAGATTCCATCTCTTCAGCGAGTCTTCAGTGAGTCTGGTGACAGCTAGGACCGTAGGCTACTCCTGTGACAGATGCCTTGTAAGTAATTTTGTTCAAACAAAGATAAAGTCTCTGAATGTTTTGTTACTTCTACAAAAAGGGTTTAAAATACCTCTATGCCTCTTTTCAGAGAATGAATAATTTGATATACGCTGGTGATCACTTTATTGATGTTCCCCTCCAGAAAATACTCTTAAGAAAATCCCATGTCCCCCCCCCCCCCCCCCAAGTTGTGATGAGATCTGCACTCTTGAAGAAACCACTCCTAGTTGTTAGTTATGTCAGACAATATGAAGCTGACGCGTGAAGAGATTAAAAGCCTGCTCATGATGTTTGCTCTGGGATGTTACAATATTTACAGTGTTTATAAAAACTTACACTGTAAGTCAGCCTCCCTTGCGCGCAAACACACACACACACACACACACACACACACACGCTCAAAGTAAACAGGTTTGTGTTTCTTCAGAAAGAGATGTTATCGACACCTGAGCCTGACTCACTGGTATTTAACATGGAAGAATGTAAATATTCAGTTAATGAGTCTGTGTGTCTTCAGTTTTTACCTGCAGCTGCATCTGTGTGTTGTCAAAGTTTTAACATTGCTTTTACGTAAAAAAGGTCATATTTATGTCAGCAATAATAAAAAGTAAATGGCACATTTTTTTTTTTTTTACTTTGGAACTCTCTGCGGAAAACTCTTTAAATGTAAAGTTATGGACAAGAGAGGGTTCATGTAAGACCTAAAGCTGGCAGAAAACAGTATAAGATGTCTGACAGTAGTCGCGTCAAGGAGTATGAAAGCACATTAGGCTGGAAAATATAATCTGCTGTTAACAAGCACAAAAACTCCACCACGGCCCTTTAAACAACTTGGCAGAGTTGACGTCTTTTTCCAAACCTTTTCCAGAACTCCTGTACAGCGTGGTGCGAATATATCCTCAACTGCTAACACTTTATAAACCACAAAACAACAAAACATAACTCACATCGCATCTCAAGAGTGAAACTGGCATGTTGGTTGTTCATCAAATTTCACTTTTAAAAGATGGATGAGTGAATTTACTGTTACTTACAAGCAGCCCTGTGATCTCTGGAAGCACATAAAACAACTGTGATTTACCTTCACCACAAAATCTGGTTATGCAGATGAAATCAGAGTGTTTGGAGTTAATAGGAGAGTATGTGACTGTTTTACTTGAAACGTAACGAAGAGGGCAATTTCTCCTTCTTCAGTATACGAGCCCCAAACGTGACTGCTTCATTAATGCCAACAGTCTACATGTGATGCCATTTACGCAATCAAACACCCCTCCCCACATCTTTTTCCTCACAGCCTGTCTGGCTGGAGAAGGAAAGCAGTACCAGATGTGGAGGCTTTTTTTTTCAGTGCAGTCGGGTATAAAGACCTTGCTGTTCGGACGAGGTGGCTGTGTTGCACTTCACAGACTTGGACGTCTCTTTATAGAGAGATGGAGGAGGAAGGGCGGAAGAATAAATATACGACTGCCTCCAAACACCTTTTATGTCTCCTGGACGTGATGTGAGCAAATACTGTTTATCCCAAAACTGGCTTAACTGAGGTGAAGCTGCTGGCACGGCAATAAACCAGTATGGGGAGGCTGCTAATGCGTGTGTTCTTACTGCTTCTTTTCTTCAGTATGGGAACAGACTTAATGTACAGCTCTCATGCATTTAAGAGGATGTTCTGGAGGAAAAATATGTCCCAAAATACGTATGTGTTGTTATTATCAATTTAAAGTCAAGTCCAGTCATTTCATTAATATAGCAAGTACTACATGACATCTTCTGTCCTATATAATACCCTCTATGATGTTCAGTACATCTCTAGAGCTGCACAGTCTAAGTTAACTAAATTATTAACAATACCATCAATAAAGTCTCTAACCTTTGGCTGTGATTATCATGTAGTCAGTTTCCATACATCACTGTGCCACCTTCAAGTCTACCTGATATTCATTCAATACTAGACCATTACAGTGTTAAAGCAAACCAAAACAAGTATCAAGGGATCTTGTGTGGTACCTGGTGTGGGTGCCCAAATGATAAATTATTCATTATAAATATAGCCAATCACTAAATTATGTATGCAAAATAAATGATGAAAACAAATGTTCTACCTCTGTTAGTTTGGTTTTGTGGATGTGGATGCGCCCCAGCTCCCTTTGACAGCTCAGCACGTTGGAAGCCAGACTTCCACCTGCAGAACATAAGAAGAGTGTGAACACATGTAGGAAGTATTGTTTGTCCAGTTTCTGTGTTGACTGTCTTACCTTCAGGACTTTGTCTACGTTTCGAAGCTGTCCAAATAATGAGAGAAAAGAGAAGATAATACGAGTCAGAAGCGATTCCAGCTTTAAAGAAAAAAGAAAAAAAAATCTTTTCGATGTAATAAAATATCTCACCGAGTTTGGACTGGAATTTGCCCATACTAATGGCTGTTCATGTGGTCAAGACGTGTTCATAATGTCCATGAGGGAAAAAATACACTTGGCGACTAAGAGACGCTCATTTTCCAACAAGAGCTCCGGGAGAGTATCGCAGAAAGTCGCACTCAGGGGATTTCACCGACGAGGTGAAGCTTGAAAATTTGACCGCGATGTTCATCAAAGAGTGTAGAGGCAGAGCGAGAGGGTTCTCTGCTGCGCACTTCCTTCTTCGGTTAAATTCGGTTGGGCGTCTTGGTGTTACAACCGCACGACGTTAACAACTAGAGACAGCGTCTTGTTGTGAGACATGTGCCTTAACTATAAATATATCAAATAGCTTGTGCTGGCCATATGTAGAGTTATGGTTATGTTAAGGTATTATATTTTAAAAGTTTATTCATCATGTGGGGCATTTACACACGCTTGACCAGTATTGTGATGGAGACAAAGCATGTATCACTGCACAAGACTGATGGCTCATATGAATTATGAATATTATAAGTCAGTATTGTAGGGGTGTGCATGACTGAATGACATGAATGCTGTATTCAGGTGATGTCTTGACCACCTGTCTTGTGTGTTTCCCACATCACAGTCTAACACAGGGTCAGGGTCTTTAAAGAGTAGAGTAAAAACATCAGATCTGCTGTGTACTGCAGCATCTCATGTGTTGCAGCTTAATTCACAAAAGTTAGTCTATCACACACAGAGCAATTCAATTCATGAATACTATTTTTTAAACAACACAGACAAAAGGGATGGTAGAAATGAGCTTTTTCATTTATTACTAAATACAAAAGTAATATTCCAATGTCGCCGCTGTGTAAATACCTTGTTTGAAATGTAGTTACACCTGGTTTCCTTTGTAACAAATTACAACCCGTCTTCAATCTGAAGTAATGGCTGTGGTTAACAACCATTTTTGTTTTCAATATATTACATAAATGTACATATGTCTGTTTAAAAGCAACAGACTAAGTCCATGTCCCAGTTATATTAACTGCTGCCACTGACAGACTCTTTGACAGTGAGGGCTGATGCAGGTCCTATGTGGGTCCAGATGTAGCCTTTCTCTGGTCGGATGGGGATGGTGGGGAACGGAGAGCTCCGTGACTTGAAATATTCAGAGGGGGCGTGGCACACAAACTCCAGGTACTCCATCTTTCTGGGCAGATCCTCCTCTGGACCTAATACAAAAGAGACTGTTTTTAACTTGTCATGTAAATGACATAAAAATAGTAAAACTTTTCATTTCAAATTGCTCACCAACAATGTATGTCCCAGGATCAAACTGGTCTTTTGGGCTGGCCTTGGTGGGGATCAACCAGGTCAGTGCAGCACTCTTTTCACAGTACTGGTCCTGCACGAAGCCTCGAATCTGGGCATAGTACGGCTTCCCGTCTTCCTCATCTGTTACCTTGATCACATCTCCTGTCTGGTAGTATACACCCTGTGAATACAAATGAAAACACTGAGGATGACAACAGCTCCTTCTCTCACATGTATCACAGGATGAAGGTTTAATGCAACAGTGCTGTAATTAAAGCTGCAATCAGATTAGACAATTTTTATAACAGCATACCTTATAAAATACGGATTCTGACGTGATGATTGTTGCAACAGATTCTGGTGCTTTAATTGGCTGAAGGAAAGAGATCACACACAGGGGTCAAACGCATACATTCATAATGCAGCAAAAAACAAGAGAAATAACTACATTTGCTGAACCAATCCATCTCTAACTTACATTTTTGAGTTTGAATATGTGTCTCCTCCCCTTTCCTTTTGTTGACACCTTCTTCTCAGATGCAGGAGCTTTGTACTTGGTGCTTCTCAGCCGTGCAGACCTCCTGTGGATCTCCTGCTTGGACTGAAGACAAAAGCAACACATATCAGTTATTTAGCTGCAGTTCAGCATAAGCTTCCAAGCTGCCTACATTCATTGTTTACCTATAACAACATTTAATTGGGCTGCAACTAATGATTACAGGGCAAGTGATTAGATTGTCGCTAAAATATCAGAAAAATTAAGAAATGTTCATCATAATGTCCCAGAGCCTGGGGAGCCTTTCAAGATTTTGTTTTGTCTAAAAAACGGATTTGTGATAAAAAAAAAAAAAAAGGAGGCATATTTTCACATTCCCAAAGCTGGAACAAGCTAATGATTAAGTGATTATCAAAATACATATCTACAGACATAGACAATGGACTTCCTGAGATGCTAATCAAAGTATTAACATTGGAATCGAAGAAAACATCCTCGTATCCCAATAAAGTCACCAGGTGCAGCTCTGGCAGTTATTATAATCACTAACTTACATTACAGTCCGTTATGCTGCTGCTCAAATGTACAAAACTGGGCTGTAAATGTAGCTCATATATTGGTATGTGAACTCTTATTTTAGAGTGGGGATTCCCTTTAAAATATCCACATATTATGAGACAAACATTCAACGTAAAAGGCACATTTACACACAGTAACCAACCTGCTTCCCCCCGCCATTGCTGGGCTGAATGTTGGAGGACATGGAGGGTCCTGATGCTCCGCCGCTGCTGTTCTTCCCTGTGCAGTTGTTGCAGAGGATCTCTCCCTGGTTTCCTTTCTTCCACATAGACGAAGAGTTCGTCTTGCACACAGCACAGCATGGTTTCAAACCCAGCGGCATCGTTAAACGTAAAACGACGCCAGGGTACCAGGAAATTAACGTTAATCGGTGCTCAACAATGAGATGATAGCTGCTCGCTCAGCTCCTGCTAACTGTGTATCCCCAATAACACACTGATGTGACTCCTATAAACGACACACGCAGAGAGGAAGATGTTCCCTTTCTGCGACACACAGACGACTAGCTATGACATTAGACTAATTACAATAAGCACGACAGTAGCGAATTGCAACCTGAATTGTTTATTTTCGCAGCCACATCACCGCCATTGCTAACGCCTTCTCTTCTTCTTCTCTGCCTCTAATGACACCGGCTCTTCTTCTGTGGGTAAAATACTTAGTCAAGTGCCACCACTGGACTGGAGGAGTGCGCGCCGAACTCAGCCCAGGTATTGAGCTGTTTACAATGCAATATGCTGGGGAAAATAAAAAGAAGAATACAAACTTTGGTCTCAAAACAAAAACAAAAAAACAGCAGCACGAGCTTGCGGTTGGTATTGCTGGCTGTGGCGCAAAATTACGTTCCGTGTTAACCAGCTTACTAGCTAACTCAAGCAGCTTGGTTGCTGACTTATCAGTAGAATTATGCACATAATGAAGTTATGAACACTATTTGCATAATCACAAACGTCTTGTAAAAATGTGGGGAAGGAGCCTGCTTTTAAACAATTTAGTGCTAATTTCAGAAAGACAGACAAGTGCTGTCTCTCAGGAGGTGATTTATAGAATTTACATGTTGCATTATCTTTTTTGAAATATGACAATAATGATAATATTTGAATATTTTTGTAATTTAGGTAATGATTGAACACAAAAAGTCGTTTTTGCCTGATGTAACTCCACTCCAGCAGGTGGCGGTAATCCAGTACAAAAACCGCCAACTACTGTTAATGTGAACACGAAGAAGAAGTGCGTCACAGTTCAAAACAACTTGAAGTTCCGCCTCTGGTGTAGTCTGGCGCCGTGTCCTGATGAACATGTCTCAAAATAACCCAGACAATGACGACCAAACGTCAACTAACAAAAAAAACATCTCCCTCCCAGTTTCCAGAGTGAGGTTGATAATGAAGAGCTCCCCTGATGTCTCCAGCATCAACCAGGACGCCCTGTTTCTCACCACCAAGGCGACAGTAAGCTGCAGTTTAACGCTAAAGCATCGGTTCACTGCTAATTCATCAGACCATTCATCCGCTGCTGCTAACAGGGATTAGCTCGCTGTTAGCTTCTCGGATAACTTGTAAATGTAGCTGCTCCAGTTTCCATTTAAGCTCGTGTCCACTGGTTGTGAGTTTGTCCTTAGCTGACGTATCTTGTGTTGTTGAAGGAGCTGTTTGTCCAGCACCTGGCTCTGTCCTCATTCAACAACGGCTCCGGGAAAGAAAGCAACAGTCTGTCATACAGCGACCTGGCTCACACCGCAGAGGAGACGGAGACTTTCCACTTCCTTACAGGTGAGACCCAGACACGGCCTGAAAAACCTACAGGGCTACCTGCAGCATGTAGTATTTGTCATATATTCTTCACAAAGGTTATAGGTTTCAGAGAGGTGTTGGTTCAACTTTATGGTATTTTGGAAGCTGTAGTTTGTGTTATTATTTTGCATACCCTCATTGATATAAATGGGCCTGAGAAAATATTGGATATGCCTCTCAATATAATGCAATACAATTCAACAGCACCACAAACTACCAACAACCAAAATAACCATAAAGTTGAATCAACGCCTCTTTGAAACAGTTTCAGCTGGTATGACGGTAGGATTGATTGCATACATGACGGGAGGTACCTTCGTTTGTCAGATATTATAATTTGTTGTGTGGTTATTTTGTCCATTTCTTTTCAGGAAATGTATTATATAACATAAACGGATACTGTAATATAAAATGAAGAGAGCTTATCTTCCAACTGCAAAAGGTTATTTCTTAAGTCCATTTGATTGACCACTTATTATTTAAATCTTTGTCGCCACCTGAGACCTCAAATTTAGTATCACTCCCTACCAGCTACAAAATTAGGTTTTTATTTCCAATAAGTTGTGACAGTTAGGCACAACGTTGTACAGCCACATTAAGAGGATAAGTAGTGGCTGTAAGAACGAGTTTGACACGGTGTAATATTCTCTTTTTTACTGACAGATATCCTGCCAAAGAAGATCTTTGCTCGAGACTACCTCAAGTCATTGGAGCAAATGCAAGAAGAGGAGGCTGACTATTAAAGAGGACACCTGCTGAATTCCACGTCTGGACAGATATTATCAAATGTACACGCCATTCATTGAGAGCAAAATGACAGACAGAAGAGACATCCTGAACTTTCTCACTGCTTATAGTTAGTAGAGTAGAGTTCAGCTGTAGGGCTCATGGAATAAGTTAGCAGACATGGAGCTGAAAGTAAAGCCACACAGGGCAAAATGTGAAATGAAATGAATACTCAGAGATCACAACAACACACAGAGTCTTAGAGGAACATAGAAGTTGTAGCATACGTCTAAGATAAATACTTGATGCCAGAAATCTAGATTTGTAACAATGACTTAAACAAAGCAGCCTTAGATGAATCACAAGTTTTCTGCAGAGTTGATCACTTCTACAAAGACAATATTTTTGTATAGGCTAAAGTACTGTTAATAAATGCGCCTGAATAGTACTGAATAATACTTTGAAGGTTTTCTGGTAGCAGTGTCTTATAAATGTCATGCCTGTTATGCATTCTCAACAATCAGGAGGAGTGAATTGTTCTTTCTTAACAACTTGCAGGCCTGTCTGAGCTCACTCCATGTGACAGACCAAAACATAATGGGAGTCTACTCCACACAGCTGGAGCACAGATGTGACAGTTATTAATGCCTTTAAAATATGTTTGGGTGAACACTGTGTTTTAGAGATGCTGTCCAACATTGATTTCAAAGTGGTGTTACTGATTCTACGTTATACATTAAGATATTGTCATGTTTGAGTCGTTTTTCATAAATACTTGAAAGTTAACTAAACAAAAGTACAAATACCTCTTTTCCCCCCAGTTTAACTACAAAGTAACGGAACATGTTGTGTCTTTCCAAATGAAAACTCACTAATAGATGTGACTATTTAAAGTGTATATAACAGCTGACCGCCTACAAAGCCGCTTCCTCATGAGCTTACAAATTAATTGTTTAGATTTGATATTAAAATAAAGATTCATTTCTTCTGATATTTGTGTTGTACCACATGCATTGTACGCCACAACCTTGTAGAGATAGATGTATAAATGCAGTTTATGAATGTTGAAGCTTCACAAGTGTGTTGTGGTTTTTACTGGAGGTTGTTAGTGTGACCGTGAAATCTCCATGTGGAACACAATTGCAAACTGGAAATATAAAATGAGATTTAACAGCCACACGTTCACTAAGTGTCTCTGACAATGTGAGGTTTATTTATCTCTGCTGATTCCAGGTAACTTTGGTGGGTGTTTTGATGACATAAGGTGCATATCAAGTGTGTTTTGTCCTCATAATACAGACTAACATGATCCTTAGCACGCATGCATGCACTGGCTACATATTTGTACAATTCATGGATATATAAATACAATCCAAATAAGGGAAGAAAAAGGAAGCAACAGGAACTCGTCATCGTCACTGTTGGAAGAGTTTGTTGAGTCGAAGCTGTATGTTAAGCAGAGTCTTCTCTACAGTAGAGAAATGATTCTCCAGGACGTTTGCCATGTGCTCTCTTCCATCTATGGCCTCTCCTGTGTTGGCAAGATGCTCCTTCATGCTGAAAGGGATCACAAACCACAAGTAAATGTTAAAATTTCTGACACATTTACACACTACTTTGCATAAGATTTTTTTTTTGTTTTGCAAAATTCATAACTGTCCAAGAGTCATGACTTTGTTCTCTCACGTCTAACAGGGGAAAGCATTGAGTTGCATTAATCCTCTACAAGCGTTTTTAGTGCCAGAGCCTCGTCTGGGCCAGATGTCCTGACAGATGACTGCTGGAAAACGCTTGAAATTACTCAGCTGCTTGTCTGGATGGTGTTTCCACTCTGCTTTGGCATTCAAGCAGTCTTGTGTTTCAGCCAAACAAGCAACACTGATCCAGGATTCCTGACTCCCTCACTAACAATGATTTAGGAGAAATCCCAGCTGGCCCTGGATCAGTATTTACCAGAAATGTCTCTGTACAGTGGGGCTTGTAGCCGTATTTAGTGACTGATGGTTCTAATGCATGTATATAGAAATAAATATGCGACAGCAGAAAGTCAAACCACTGATGATGATGATGATGATGATGATGTACCTGCCCCTACATCATTCAATAAGAAATCAGGATACATATCCGCCTCATCCCCACGTCTTCAGTCACTATACCACCGTTTAAAATGACTGTTTGTGGACCTCGTTTGACTACAAGGCTTTTCAACTGAAAAGAAACATTCAAGACAAAATTGGGGACCCCACTGTTCTAAGTCAAGCAGAGGGTCCAAAGAAAATGTTAACTCTAGGGAGGATCTTGCTTTTTTATATGGTGAAATATAGGATTCCCACCTCAATACTTTTCATACAATCCTTATTTAATCTGTCAAATGGTCCATTTCTCAGTTCTGTTTCTCACCTTGTGAGAAGCCCCTGCTCCTTCCCCTCTTTCCTCTTCTCCTCCAGAGAGACAAACACCTTCTCCATGGTCTGCATAGTCTCCACCACACTCTGGTGGTCTGAGTGGATCCCCTGGACCTCCTCTCTGGCTTGGTGCTCGTAGGAGCTCCCTCCCTCCTCCATGCCGCTGGAGGTGGACACAGCCTGCAGGGCAGCCCTGTTCTGGAGAACAAGCAGACGGGATCTGGCGAACTCCTCGGGTCCGGCTATGTTTTCCCAGCAGATCGGAGAGGACGGTGGTAACCAGAAGCGCTGGGTGCAGTTGACTGGTTTTTCTGGGGTCTCTGTTACGAAGGGGCTGTCAGCAGGGAAGCTGTGGAGCAGGTGCAGAAGAGATGAGCCAGAGCCCCACTCCCAATCCTCAAGGTCTGGTTCCCCGGACTCTCGTTCAGGGGGAAAAGTAGGAAGAGGCCCTGCTGCCCCTGCACCCTCTGCTGGGAAGCAGACCCCCAACAGGAGGGAGCAGAACAGGCAGAGCACGGCCCGGCTGACGGCCCCCTGGATCATCTCCAAACTGTCTGAAACATGGAGTATCAGGCTGGTTAGATGTGTGGAGCAGTATTCATTGTGGAACACACACACACACACACACACACACACACACACACACACACACAGCTGTAATGGCTGGAAAGGCCATTCGTTGGCATCATGACAGAAGGACAGACCTTATCCACTAAACATTTTTTCCACTGTGGTCTTTTCCTGTAACAAAGCGATTGTTTTATTCACACAATAGGTCTCCTCTCTCCTCTCACAGAAACAGAACAGAGACTACTGCATTTTATTTTGGGAAGCAAACATGAGACCTTCTTTTAGTGAGCTATAATAATAAAACATCAGAATATATGCACAACCCCATGCAGTTTCAAGACAGACTATACTGTGCCTGTCAAGGAGAGTTTGATAAAGTTAAGAATGACAGTGAGACTTTTCATTGGCATGAAACTGTCATGTGATATTACCTTCAAAGTAAAAGTATAAATTATGTTACGTTTAATAAAAAGAACAACGTGGCTAATTACAGTGTATTCAGGGTATATACTGAAACATATTTCTCCACCTAGAATATATATATATATATATTTTTAATCTTCGCACAAATGTGTGTATTACTTGTTATAGTATTGCCGGAAGTTTTACTCTTAGTTTGGTGGCTTCATGGTTTTCCAGCAGCAGAAAGTTTAAAAAGTAACGGAGCATCACAGCTAATCCGCAACTCCTGATCACTGCGACAACTTTAACTCGTGCAAACATCTTTTTCCTCATCGCAATACAACAGTTTCACTCATGTCTCGTGTATGAAATGTGTCTTTACCTTGCAAAGAGCGACGAAGCGGTCTGTGAGTTGCTGCGACGCGCCTCTGGTGCCTGAAGTCGTCGGAAAAAATGAGTCGCTGACTGCAACCTCTTACATGCGATCTGAATCACTATTTACTGGCCCGGTAACAGCAGCAGAGTCAGGAGCGAGGGTTTTCTGCCAGAGTGTGTGGAGTAATCAAGAGAAAGTTCCCCCAAATAACGTAAAATACACTTGGATGTCTGGCTGGGAATGTCTCCTGAAGTGCAGACACCAAGCAGGCGTGCTGGAAACAGAAAGTGTCTGTTGCAGGGCTTTTCTGTGTTTTATTCCTACTTAACAATGTGGATTGTTTTTGGTGTTAATTTGCAGCTTTTTGTTCCTCTAAACACTACAAGTCGGCGAGTCTGTGAATGGAGCAGGAGGTGTGATGCTCCTGGAATTTATGAGCCATTTTACAATGTCCTAAACAGGACCAGCCAGGCTTGAATTTTAAACTCAACGTGTGCTAAACATCATGCAGTCATACCTGTGCACTGAGACAGTTTGCTGCCAGTTCAGATATACCCATACACACCTTGTTATCCTAAAGGTTTTTAAAATGTAGGCTATACCCAAACTGTGGAGGAACGTGTGATGAATTCACACCAGCTGTGTTTGTTTAGCGAGTCTTTTGAATGGCCAGGGAATGAATTTATACAGCCGGAGGCTTACACCCTGACATAAGCAACAAGGAATGGGAGACATGTTTTGGCACAAACAATTGAGGATGTTGTAATTTTGGGGGAGGGATGAGGCACACACCAACAATATGAATACATGAATCTTAGGACAAACTGTAAAACATGAGGTTTGAAGGGTGGGACTGTAAAATATCAGATCCCTCTGAGGTCCAGTCCACACAGATACTTTGGCTCCGGTCGACAGCTGGTGCTGCCAGCCAGATGTTGCTCTCAGGTCCTGCTAATGATTTTCAAACCATTTGGGGAACATAGGGTAGAAGTTATGGTTAACAATTTCATTCAGATGATGTAAATCCATGGTTTTGACTCAACAGTGAAATAAATGAGGCGAAGGGCCAGAAAAACAGTGCAGTCTGATTTCAACAGTGACTCGATGAGGTTAAAGTGTCGACTTCCAGATTCCTTCACAATTACACTGCTCAACCAATCAGGATACACCAACTGCAACCCATCAGACACACCACCACAACAGAAAGAAAACAGCAGCGTGACAACAGACCCAATCTAACATCGTCATAATAAACACCCACAACACACATAAAAAGCCATAAACGTACACTGGTCTCATAATTATCAATGTAATATGTGAATTATATGTAATTGCTTCTGCAATGTGGTTTCTGAACTGTTGATGACACGACATGTACGCCAATAAAGCTATCAGAATGATCTAGTAAAGTCAGTTTGATTTACAGTCATGATTAAACATTTGCCACAGAGGGCTTTACAATCTATACAACATATTACTCTCTTTTTAGACCCTTGAGTTGGAGAAAAACAAAACAACTCTTGGGGAGAAGGATGGATCTCTCTGGGCGGAAAGACGTGCAAAAGATGTACAGAGTTGACAGAAGTAGTAGCAGTAAAATTACAATATGGAGACACAGAGTGACAGAACATAAACCTTTTTTATTCCCCCAATTTTAGGGGACAGAAGACAAATGAAAATAGAGGCATTATTTGGTTAGTCACTGCTTATCAGTGACTAACCAAAGTCTACGACCCACAGATATCTTTCATTCATTGGGATCTCTGCCAGGACTGACTGCAGACATCATCAACTTCTTCCTTCTTTAACCTTCAGTCTGGAACTTGTACATGAAGCGTATTTCATGAACTGATCGCAAAATGTTTCTGTGCGACACCTTCAAGCTTTAGCCAGATTGTCATTGCTTTCAAATCCAGTACACAGCTAAAGTAATATAAATGTCACTGTATAAATAAATCTGAGGGGCCATGAGGAGATAAAAGGGATAGGAAAGAAGAAAAAACACATTTCTGCTACACAAAATCATATTTTTTAGACTTTAATCTTTGCTTTTTTCCTTGTTTATCATATGTTTACATCTTCATCCCTCTATAATGTTTCAGTAAACCAATCAGAGTAGGAAGAATTGCAACCTGTAGACATCTGCAGTGGGTTGTTAGTGTAGCTTGGTTTTAAGGGCTCACAAGACATAAAGGTTAAAAAATAAAATATCAAGATACATTATTACAGTGACATCTAGTGGTGAACACTGGACATCGCTGTTGTGTTGATTTACCTCTGTGTGCCTCCATCATTAACAACACTGACATTTTATCTGCGTGTTTGGCGTCCAAGCAAGACATTTTATATTGTTATTTATGAAAATATGGGCTAAAATTCAACAGTGCTGTTCACTGCAATACACTTACATTTAATGACATTTCTCGACATGCTTTTCTCACTAAATTCCTTCACAGTATCCTGTGTGTGCAGTATTTACGGCGTCAGAGAGCTGCCCATGCCCCGGGTCATGTCAGCGAGGGGCGGGGATCACCGCGGAGCTCCTCCTCCTCCAGGCTGCCGTCACCGGGGCTTCTGGACCGGAGCAACTCGGCACCAACAACCAGCCGCCGGCTGCTCCTCCGTGCTGAGTGAAGACTCGGTGCAGCCAGGAGCCTCCCCGCCGTCTCTGCCCGTCATTTCTCGCCGATCACGGTTAACGACATGGCCTCCGACGGCATGGACGAGCGATCTCCGCTGCTGTCTGGCCCCAACTCGGAGAATGTGACCCCCACTGCTCCCCCGTACCTGCAGGATTCAAGTCCCCGAGGTAAACGCGCAGCCCCGCATGCTGAATCATTTTTGGGCGTATCGAGTTTGTGCAAGTGCGTAAATAAAACTGCAGCAAGGCAAAGCAATGCGAGGCGCGGGCAGCCAGTCGGCAGCTGAGAGAAAGGTGGAGCTTGCACTGTGAGAACTGGAGCAGTGGGTTAGAGAAGAGGGGCCTACAATAACAGCAAGCTCTGTTTTTACTGCAGAAATGCTTACATCACGACTCACTGGGGCCTGCAATGTTTTGGGTCTTCACCAAAAAAAAAAGAAATGATACGAGTCGTGATGAGGCACTGTGAGGCCTCACTGGATGTCAATGTTGTTGATTGACGAGAAAATGACCCATTGCAGAAGAAGGCAGCCTCGCAGCCTTTTGTCCCAGCTGCAAATCCACAAAATGCCCAGATGTGTCCTTTGTGGATGAGGCCACGCCAATAGCACGACATGAATTTAAATGCCATACAGTTAGATCTAACTGACCATTTGCATGAAAATGAGATTGTAAACAACAAATATGTGACCTCAGTGTTGCAAAGGCATTTTGAATCTGTTCTTTTAGGCATTGCATCTTTAATACAGTACAAAACGTGCATTTACAGTCAGAAAACTGACTCAGTGTCCACATTTTGCTTAGTAAACAGCTGAATGTAGGTTACAGTGCCATAAAACAGGCAGGGCTGAATGACCCAGGCCATTACAGCTCATAAGTCCTCTGTCTGCTCAGCCGAGCAGCCGCTGTCAGGACCGGCCTTTGCAGTGCATGAGTTTAGATCAAATTCTGTTTAATGTATGTACATATGTAGCAGACCATCAGATCCCATTTTGAAGCTGGAGACATGCATGATCACACATCCAAAGGATTATGCTTTGTTTTCTGTCTTCTCTCAGCAGCATGATAGATTAGTCTTCAAATTCAAATCTAATGTAACAGTAACGTCTGAAGTGAGTTTAGCTTCAGTTTCCTCTGATTGTACCTTCTTGTTAATGGGCTCATAAGGGACAACATTTCTTTGCCTCAGCACATGAATGAATGGATTCATTGAGAGTGTAATACTCAGAGCATTTCAGGACAAATGTTTAATATGAAGCACAGTGCAGTCTAATCTTGCAGAATTCATATTTCACCACCGGATTATTCATAAAGACTTTAACGCTGGACTGTAATAAGCTGTGAACTGACAGCCTGTTTGGATGTTACAGCACTGACTGAGTAAAAGCCTAAATGAATGTCAGTATATTTCATGGCCTAGTTTCTACCCCGTCCCTCTCTGCAGTCTGGATTATGGCTAATTCGTGTTTCTTTTGGGTTTGTTGGGGTACAGTCCTCAATCGGCCAATTTGTAAAACTGAGATTCGTACTTTGACTAATTATCAGCTGCATTTAGGAAACTGAGTGAATGTGAGCTGTGATTAGAATTGAGTAAAATACGTTATTTGTGAAAGTGGCTGCTATCCTGCTATCCTTTTCACAAAGAATTATTCCTTTACCTGATGAGTCAGTTTTGATTCAGCAGTAACAGGTAGAGATTCATTGTTTGCTGTATTTCACAGTGTGGTGGTGGAGAGGGGCGGAGACCAGTGACCTTGGCTGCATATGAATGGTTAGACAGCTTGATTTTGTTGCCTCTTGCTTGCGCTTGAATGGCAGAGCAAATTGACTGCAACAAAAGCCTGTGACAGAGTTTTAATCCTGAATTCTTCAGTTTTACTTCCATTCAGAGACTGTGCTTTACTGAAAAGACAAAAGCTGTTGAAATACACATTTTATCATTTTTTAAACCCGGAGATGGTGGCAAAGTATTAAAGCAAAGTCATGCTAGGGTGGAGTCAAGAATCTGCAACATTTATCCTGTATACTGTGCAGTTGTGCTTGTCAAGGGCCAGGGCTAGGGAAGGGCTAGTTATCCAGGGTAACCACGCAAGATACATGATATTCTATGTTTTTCTTATTGTCAACAAAACCAACAATTTATTGATTGAACAAACAAGTATTATCAGTGTAGCTAAAGCCTGATATATCTTATAGAGCTTCATTGTCGTCTAAAAACTATTTAACACACACCAATGAGTCACACAGGCTGACATGTTCCTTCATTATAGACACAACTGTACTTTACTTTAAGTCAGTCGCACATTCACCATCCTGCTGCCGTTATACGGCTGTATAAATGTTGAAAATGATATTTTATGAGATTGATCCACGTCATGGTTACATATAGGAGCAGCAGACATGGCTGAATGTGGTGTAGTAATGTAGAAGTGGTTTGAAAACCTTCAGAGAAAAACAGCAGAGGCGCTACATCACACAAAGGCCAGTCATCTAGTAACTGAACTGACCACAAGACCGGTTACACGATTGGTTGATCGTCACCACATTGTGTGTCCGCCTCAATTAATTAATCAGAGCAACATCGTGTCAGGAAAAGAGAAAAACGTCTGAGTTTTTACAAGTAGAGGCAAACACAGTCAGCATGGGATGTCACGAAAACATTTTACAATAGCATGATATTATTTTAAGGCCGTATCGTTCACCCCTACACTGGAGCACCAAATGTGTATTAATTAATCCGCGGCTGAAAACAAGTCCCCAGCAAATACAATATTTGCCCCTGTTTGAGTAACGTTTGCTGGGAACTGTAGTGCCCAGCTGTTTTAGTCTTTTTAAAAAGTGAAACTTTAAATCTGTGTCCTGTAATGATTTACGTCTTTAGTTGGAACTAATGGGCTGAACGCCACAGAGAGAAAGTACTAAGGCGGACTAATTCATTGTTGGTTTTGATCTTTTCATGGGATTTGTTGACAGTAGGAAAAATATAGACTAACACCAGCCTTATCCATTAACCTTCAAGATATTTTTATTTCATGCCGCATGGGCAACAGTAAACAGAATTAAAACAGAAAATTCTTCCCCACAAACCTCGAGTCCCACAATCATCCAGCCAGCGGTGGTACCAGCCAGACAGGACGTGGTGGCAGCGGCTGTATGTTGTGGTGCTGCTGCTGGTTGTAGTAGAGCGTCTTCTCGTCTTACCTCTGGCTCCGAGGACAGTGACAGTGGAAACCTATATGTGCCATATTCAGTTTCAGACATGCATTAGGACGACTTCGGTGCACACAGCAGAGAGGAGCGAGTAGAAACCTGAGATTGAGGTGGTGGATAACACAGAGAAGTGCTGACTGTGGTTGAATTTAAGGATTTTATTTTACACTGTTATATAAGACTTTATGGTTTAAGAAGAGAGACTACTCAGTTTTACATTTTGGATTAACTCAGTGTAATAGAAAATGTTTCTTTGTGTGTGTAATAAGCACCACCATGTGCTGCCTGCACACAGTAGGAGTGTCCAGTCTTTGGCATGCTTTGGTTGTATTTCTAACCGTGTTAAATCAGTTGTAGATGGGGTTTCCCATCTGTGGTGTCGGCTGGTTGAGCGTCTCTGAATCTCAGAGCCAAGCTCGTTTACCTGTTGACTCGTCCCATTATCTAATTCAGAGGCAGAGGAGAAGGAAGTTGGTCGTTTGTCAGATTAGATACCTCCTTTGTGTCTGGTCAGTCTCAACAAAGACTTCATAATGCATCACAAGAGACTGTCCTTCTAATTTACATTATCAATTAACCTGTCGTTTATTCTGTCAATTAATCTTTTAATTGTGTGACTATAAGATGTCCGAAAATACTGAAAAATGCCCGCCCTGAAGCCTGGGTAGACATTCTTTTTGAATTGCTTGTTGTGTCTAAAAAAAGAGATATTCAGTTTCCTGTCATGAAAGACAAAGAAAAGCAGCAGCCCTTCACACCTGAGAAGCTGGAACTAGTGAATTTATGTGTGAAAAAGACTTTTGGCGATTGAATGATTTTCAAAGTTGTCGCAGAATAATATTTTCTGTCGACAAATCCTTGCAGCTCTACATTTGTCCCATCGCTGCCTGAGCTGTGCACTAAATATGTACTTTATCTTATGAATATATGAAAAATGTAGGTAGTTAGTATAACTGCAAACACACACATTTTATATGACTTTACTTCTAAATTAAATTAAATTAAAAGCTTTTTGCTCAGTTGTTGCTGTTTTTTACATGATCAGATCAGATTTCAGGAGCAAATTACAAAACAAATGTTGAAGGTTAAATGAAATGGTTAAATGGAGAGTCAAGATCATCGCCATAGTATCACACAGATTGTATGCTTGAATACTACAGTAGTAAAGGCGGTGATTGGTGCAAATCTATGGATTAAGTGTATTAAAACCCTGAAAAACACATGGAATGTAGACTAATTACACAAGGTTAATGTGGGATTAAACAGCACAGAGTTCATTTGAGTGGCTTCTGTAGTTGGTTCACAGTAGTTCTTTCAGACATTAAGAGAAAATCTTTAAGTCCGTGAAGGCCGGCCATTTGATCATGTTGATTACGCTTGTTTATGGACCATAAAACGCTAATCAGTGGCCTGGCTTGTCTTTGTTTCTCAATCAAAATAGTTAGGCGCTTATTAGCCTCATTAGGAGAGGCGTTTTAATTTAGCTGCCCGTCAAACTGGTGCACCAACTGAACAAGTCTAAAAACCCCCTGTGTTCATTTTATGGGTAGCTGGTAAATCTTTACACTTGGATACTATACATTACATTATAACATGTTGATTTGTCTTCAAAATGCCGGAGCCTCACAGTCAGAAGGCTGTAACTCATATGTTACATGTTAACTTTGTCCATCACTTTGGTGTCTAAAAGGGCCCATCACTTCTTTGTTAAACACACAGAGTGATGCTTGGCCCCTGACAAAGAGAGAACAGTCACATGTGGAGTCGTACACAGGCTGTCATGGGTTTGCATACAGTATGTGGAGGAGTGTCTCCAGGCTGCCCGGACCTACCGCACACTACGTCATAGTAATGTTACTAAGGGAGGCATTGAATAACATTTGTTTCTATAACTTTAAGTTATTTTGGGATGTATCAGATATTTGTTTTTGTGTTGTATATTGTAGTGGGTAGCTTATTATGAAATTAGGGCTGCAACTAACGATTATTTTCATTATCCGTTAATGTACTGATTATTTTCTCGATTAATGAATGAAATTTTGAATATATTCAGTTTACAATGATGTAAAACAAAAATAAAAAAGCAGCGAATTCTCACCCTTTTAGAACCAGCAAATGGTTATTGAATTATCAAAACAGTTCATTTTCTGTCGATCAACTAATTGACTAATGTAACATTTTTACACAAATTCAAAGACAAACACTTTTGAACAGTCTTTTTTGTTTGAGAGTCTTACACAGAGACGCCAACAACTTACACTTTGATTGTGACTCAGAAATGAGATTTTGTTGCGTGTTATACATGATGAATGTAAAGTTAATTTAAAACTTTAATGATGCATATTACACTGTTTGATGTCTAATGTCTAAAATCTCTGCTCTGCTCTGTCTGCTAAACCAATTCACTGCACAAACTTTATATTCAAAAATCTGGCCTATGGTGGCCTATGGTGATATGATGTTTTTGTAGTTCTGTTGTTCTTATAAACAATTTCCTTTGTTATTATAATTTTCCACACTGATTTATTGTTTTGTGGCTGTGTGAACACTTGGACACAATTCTGTTTCCATTTTTTATAACAACCAAATGATGCAAAAAGTCCAGGTTTGTTCATGAAGTTTAATAGATGCATGCGATTAACAGCCGGCCGTGTGTTGTGTGCTTTGCCCTCCTCTTCTCAAAGCCGAACTACCTCCTCCTTACACAGCCATCGCCAGCCCCGACGCCGGCGGTGTGCCCGTCATCAACTGCCGCGTATGCCAGTCGCTCATCAACCTGGATGGAAAGCTGCATCAGCACGTCGTCAAGTGCACCGTCTGCAATGAAGCTACAGTAAGTGGAGGCCGTCGTTGAGGCCGGTGACGGATTTATATATGATTGTTGGTGTTGACGCCACAGAGTCACTGCGTATCACTGCTCTCCTCTCCTCTTTTTTTACAATCAATTTACCGTTCATCTCTTTGGCTACCTAATCACATATGCACACTCTTCTTCCAGTGTGACATCCAGCTGTATCTCAGGGCCCAGTTCTGTGTTACAGTGTCACAAACATTTGTCAGTGATCAAGACAGAAACCATTTGCTTTGGATGTCAATTTCTTGACTATTTTTCATCTTGATATAGACGTCTGTCACATCGATCAGGCGGTCCGGTGATAAGTGCTCCGAATGACTTGAATGTGTCTTGGCCTGAGTAGCGTCCACTGGCTGATATTTGTGGTGTTTGTGCATCATATGATGCTGTTACACTGTGCATCGTATGATATTCAGTTACACCGGACACAAAACAGTGCACAGCTGACAGTGTTTGGACTTCAGTTGTTGCTTCTTATCTCAGCTCAAGTTCACCAGACATAAATCTAAAGCTGGAGCGTCTGGAGCATCATTCATCCTGAGATCAGCTACTCTACATAAATTTAAATAAAACACTTATCATACAGTCTACAGCCTTTTTATAACCCTATTGTGTATTTATGCAGGTTTGTTTATGTACGTATGAAATATTATGTAACATGTATGTTTTTCTTGTTTCCTTTTTCCCCTGGAAAGCACTTTGTAATCTCTGGTTCTGAGAAATGTTGTATGAATAAACTGTATTATTATTATTATTATTATTATTATTATTATTATAACAGTTTCTGCTATTGGCTAGCCCAGTGTATGTAGACACAAACCGCACAGTGTGTTGCATACAGACGCTTTATTAATGCAAAATTGACTGAGAAACACAGCATGTCAGAGGACATAATATGGACATTTGAAGCTGATGGCTTAACTAATATGTATTTCATAGCACAGATGTAGATTTTTCCACCCTGTTAGTTCTGACAGGCTCTGCTGTGTTACCTCAACAGTGTTTTAAAACCAACTGCTCTCCTCTTTTATGGATTTGTTTTTGTGTTTCTGTATTAAACTGAGTTCCCAGTGAGCTGATTCTTACATGTTGTCTTCCAGCCCATCAAGAACCCCCCAACCGGGAAGAAATATGTGAGGTGTCCCTGTAACTGCCTGCTCATCTGTAAAGACTCTTCCAGGAGGATAGGATGTCCTCGACCAAACTGGTAGGTAGCAGGCAGTCAAGTTCAGTCTGTTTTGCCTTCTTATTTGCCATTTCTTATATGTTGGCTTATTTTCCAAAGCCAAATTTGAGGCTCTGACACCGGGAAAGTTGATTTTTACAAGACAAATCAAGCCCTTTCTATAGTTTTACATCATCAAAAACTTTTATAATCCTGTCTTGGATCAGTCGGAATCTTAAGCTTGTCCTCCTCTTTGTTCCTCCGACAGCAGACGCATCATCAACCTGAGCCCGGTGATGGTGATCCCCGAGGAGCAACCCGCCCAGCCGGCACTGCCCATCCAACCTGAGGGCATGAGGGTGGTCTGCGGTCACTGTGGCAACACCTTCCTAGTACGTAAACCCACCAAGACAACCAATCCAACCAATCACAGACTCGTTCTCACAGAATCATGTTGCTGTGCTGTTGTTGGTACGTGCATATTAATAATCTTGAGAGCCAGATCGCATCATATTCTTTGCTATGTGGTGATGGAAATAGCACACTTGCATAGTTGTTCTGTACTGTATAGCAGCGTAGCCTTTATTGAAGTTAGTCCAAAGCACACATGAGAGATAACGAGATGTTCTCCTGCTGACAGAATATGATGTTTACAGGTGGCTGGCATCCATTTTCTGCTTGTTTCCTTTCTGTGCCTGGCTCGCTACAAATCCCACTTGATTGCAGCCTTTTACACATGATCCCCATTTTAAAATAAATTGTCTTCCTGCAGCCTGTGTTGAGGATACTGTCAGTATTTTTTGACACGCAACATGTTCACTTTCATGGAGGTTTAAATACTTTATACTTCTATTTATCACGTTACATATTAACAACAGGAGGTATTGAGTCGGTGTGACACAGACTCGCATGTCAAAATCAGCGGTATTATCCTCTTAACGTGTGCACATTGTTGCTTGCGGCATCTGTAGGGCAGTGAGGACGCCAGGTCATCCCAGCCAATGTCTGGCCTCCCCAGCGATGGCTCTCCCCCAGCACAACAACAGGTTGAGAGAGCTGGTCATACTGGTGGACATATTAACAACAGCCTAACCTGCTCCAGTTCAATCTGCAGCCTCATTCACACTGTTGATAATATGACTTGTACACGTCTGGCTTTTACGAGAGCTTCAGGTGAATTTGATTTGTAAATGTATAAAATCTCCTCAAATCAAGATGGTTTGGCCTGAGTTTACTTCTGAAATTCAGAATTTCCCTCCTCTGAAGCCAGATGTCAAAAGTCACATATTAAACTTGTGTCAGTAGGACCTTTTGAATTATGCTGATCTGTGATGGGATTTTCGTAACACTGCTTTTAACATCACAACTAATATGTTCTCAGAATCATGTTAGATGCTGATTTAGTCGACCTTTTGATATTTTCTCCAATATGGAAATAATAAATAGATTTACAACTTGCAAACCGTCATAACTGATCCTGTAAAATCAGTAGGTCTTGTGTTGATTGTTACAGTAGTATAAGATTATAGTGTGTTGTTACATTTCTGTGTTCACATGTAACTTAGCTTCTTCTCCTCCTGTTTCCTCACAGTGGATGGAGCTTCGGTTCAACACGCTAGCCAAGTGTCCCCACTGCAAAAAAATGTGAGTCTGTCAAACCTCCATTTAACTCAGTGGTCACAGTGAAACACACATTTTACACTTGCTGTTCGGTCACAGTTCACATTTTGCTGTGAAACGTCAATTTGATCTGCAGTTTATTTTCTGTTGCCTCAGGATTTATTTTCAGTCTTTAGATGGACAACTGAGTCAAAATATGTTTCATGAGTCAAAAAAACTTTCTAATTTAATCTTGTAAAATTTGAATCACCATACCAGTGTGTTTTCAAGTTTTATACATGTATACGTTTCATTTTAGCTGTTTTCATGTCTTGGATGATCTTTTCTTACTGTTGCAGGCAGCCGTTTGTTTTCATTTCATTTCTGTATGGTATGAAAATCATTTAGCAGACTCTTGAAACTTTCTTCAGTGTCGCTTCGAACATCAAGTCTGCATGCAAAATCACTGGTGTTGGTCTTTAAAGTTCTGAAACTAAGTGAGTGGGTTTAAGCCACAAGCCAGAAATATACTCATGTCATGTCACTGCAGCTTTCTGAAAGGACTTGTTGTGGCTTTGGGTTTTCACTCACTGCCATCTTGTCAGTAGTTGAAGCCAGAAAAATCTAAATTTGGGCTGTAGGGTGGAGCTGAGGATGGGCGAGCACCACAGAGCGTTGAATCTTAGAAGACCTGTCAAAAACATGTCCCAGTATATTAAAGCCATTATCTTAATCTTACTGGAACATTAAAATACCACCAATACATGCTGTATGTTAGAGGAAGCAGAATGTTTTAAAACACTGACTGACTGTAGAAAACGATCATTGACTTTCCACTTCTGCATTGTCTTCAACATGTGGTTGGGTATAACACAGCTCATCACAGACGTGAATTCTTTGCAACTTTCAGTTCTCTGGTTCTCGTTTCTGGAGAAATTCTCGAACGCTTACTTTCTGGATAAATTCATTGTAGTTAGGCGCCGAGCTTTAGAGGTCTGGACTTCTTGGAAGCAGAAAGGAGGGGAGGTAATGGAAGCTAATCTGGACGTGTGACAGGAATTAGAGCCTGGCCTCAATACATGTAATGGTAAAGGGGTAGGAGGGTCACAGGGTTGAGAGGTGGTGGACAGTATCTACAGCAGGCAGACCATCTGTCTTTTTCTGTACCTCCATCTCTGTCTCACTCTTCTGCCATCTTTCTCTGTGTTTCTGCCTCTGTTTGTTTCAATTCTTTTATGGTATATTTTGACAATATCTCTATTTGTATCTACCAGCCATAGTAGTAGTTATTTGTGTCATGCGCATACAAGTTCCCGGCCCACATGAACGTCACCAAATAAACCGCTGTGATGTTGACACATTTGTCAGTAAAGAACAAAGCTCCCAACATAAAACATTACATTGAAAACAGCTTTGTCTCCTCTCTCAAAGCTTTACAAATAAAATGTGCAACATGTCTTTTATGATCAGATAATCCTACCATAAGAAGTCAGCAGGCATGAAGGGCAATTAACCTAAATGTGTAGTTCATAAATCATCATATAATGAGCCATAAAACAAAGCCTATACTCTTTTGGGAGACCATTAAACCATTAAATTGGTTTCCTAGCTAATGGTAATAATCTTTGACTCTGCATTTTCTTCCTCTCAGTGTCTGTATCTGTTTCCATCTTTATTGCTCTCCATCTCTTTCTTTCTGACCTTATTATCTCAAAAGAAGTGACAGAGGTCTTGTAAAAGAAGTCAAAACAGTGACCGTTGAGGTAACATGGAGTCATGTGATGATTTTATCTTAATGCTTATAAGGAACTGATACCTTTTCAGACGAAAATCCCCGAATTGCACATGCAAAAATGTTGTAGTAAGTCTGTTTTCCCAGTCAGATTGATGTACCGCAGATCCAGTCTGATTAATCCTAGCCTTTGAATCTTTAAAAACATAATTTGAAATGGAGGTCTGCTCAGGTCACAGGTCAAATGAATGAGATGGTCAGGTGGTACAAATGTAGAAAGCGAGTCGAACAAAGAGGAAACGTGAAAGCATGAGGAGATTGTTTGAGAAGGGGTAGGAGAAGGTAAGAAATCAGGTGATCAGGCTCCCCTAAGCCATCTGAATACCAGCGATTCCTGAAGAATGCTTGAGTCCCGTCACATGAGAGGCATGTGAGAGCGGAGAGAGGGGGGAGGAAAGTGAAGTAAGCGGTTGACTTGTGCATGTGTTTGTCGGAGTCTGAAGTTGCTGGGAGTTGCACATGTGACCGGCCTCTGGTGCTTTCATGTTGAACTTTGAAGAAAGAGGAAGAGAGAGATGTTTGGCTCACAGGAGTGCCCAGATAACTGGGACAAAAAGAGGTTACAAAGAAAGTCATCAGGTGCATCATCATGCAAAATATTTCAACCATATCACAAAACAGTCTCAAAAGGATGGTATTTGTTGCTGAACTGCTGTGTCAGTCAGTTATACAGGGTTATTTCAAATATTCAAGGTTAAGTGTTCTGTATGTTTTTGTGTCTTTCTGCCCTGAAACCCTCTAACAGTCTGTCCTCTCACACTGACTGTTTCTGTTGTTTTGCTTCTCTGCTCACTCTCTCTCTGCAGATCCTCTGTTGGCAGTGCGCTCCCTAGGAGGCGCTGTTGTGCTTATATAACTATAGGAATGATCTGCATTTTCATTGGAGTGGGTTTAACAGTAAGTACTGTCATTGTCTGGTTTGTGTTGTTTGTTTTTTGTACCAAAAACCACATATTGTTCAGTTTTTCACGATGCATCAGACTTAGTGTAATCATATTAGAATCATAATCACTTGACAATGATCTCATGTGGATTATAGTCCTTAATATTTTGATTACTGAGGTTAATGAGCTTGTTGCAGTTTGTTTTCATCAACAGTGCATTACTGGCTGACATCACTGATATTATGAATTATAGTAATGACATATTATGAAGTGCTCATCTGCCTTTGAATAGGTTGAATGAAATGCAGTGAAATATAATAGACTATGGTCTTAATTTTGCTAAAAGTGTATGAATGCATAAAAGAAAATCTATTTTCTTGGTGTCAGCTTCTCACCACCTTCTCTGTATTAACAGGTTGGCACTCGGGGCTTTGCCAGTCGTTACAACGCCACCTACGTATCCTGGGCATTCGCTTACCTGCTGGGCCTCATCTGTCTGATACGAGCCTGCTACTGGGGCGCCATCAAAGTCAGCTACCCGGAGAATAGCTTCGCCTAGAGTGGGTTCGGCATTAGCACAGCCCTGCAAGGCTGGAAGAACAAACCCCACTTTTACTTTTTGTTCATCTTGTTCAGACTTCAAACCGGTCATGTTCAGCGGAGCGGAACGTCTGCAGAGTGTCTGGACAGGAGCGTGTTGAAGAGGTGCACTGTATGTCTGAAGAGGTGTATACTGGCGATGTATCTCGTTGTGCTTGTGTCTGAGAGAGTTTTGACTCGCTGAACAAACCTTATGTATGTCGATCAGCACGCCTACTAGTCCACAAGGACTCAAATCCCTGCCCAGGTTTTGCCAAAATCCTCCAAAATACAGAATCAAGAACTTCAAACCTTCGAAAACTGTGATTTTTCTTGATGAATACCAAAATTAGCTTCCAATGAGCTAAAAAATGATCAGCAAACTGGTTGGATTTGGTCTTTCTGGACCTTTTTTGTTTGTTTTTCAGCAGCCTGACTGACATCATGGTACCCACTTGATTTATTTTGTGACTGACCAGACCAAAATGAGACAACCTCCGAAGAACCGTTTGCCCATTGCACTACGATTATATGCAATTGTATGTGTTGTTTTGCTGCTAGTTTAACTCCAGCTACAGAAAGCTGCATATCCATACTGTATTGTAACCATTTACCTTGCCTGTGTACACTGACATAGTACTGCTTTATGATTTTAACTCTCAGAATGATCAGTTTTTAAAAGAAATCCTCCTTAAATACCCATGTGTGCCAACGTTTGCCCAGTATTAGTCAAGAAGAGCATCAGATCAACAGGAGCTTGTTTTTTTCTTCTATCAAAGTGTTAATTCTTTGTGCCATGCAGCTTTTAGGTCACTACAGCAATAACCCTTTTATTTGAGTTACTTTGAAGCTTACCTGATGAACCTCCCTGCGTTCTTCACTGCGTTTTTGTCGCCTTATCACTGGTGGAAAATGAAAACATGGTGACTCATGTTTGCATGTTGTTTATGTTCTGTCACCGAGGTCGGTGTGTTGTCTGTTTCAGGGAGGGAGCTGAAGCGTATGATGCTCCTGTCTTTGCTCTTTCTGCCTGTGAGTTAGAATGTAAACCCTCCTCCTCCTCCTCCTCCTCCTCCTCCCCTTCGCTTATATCAGCCGCTCTCTGACCTCCAGTGAACTCTGTGCTAGCTAGCATCGCTATACGCTAACTCAGCATCCTGTCTCTTGACCTTGACCAGTGGGCACAGTTC
Source organism: Enoplosus armatus (assembly GCF_043641665.1). Lineage (NCBI taxonomy): Eukaryota > Metazoa > Chordata > Actinopteri > Centrarchiformes > Enoplosidae > Enoplosus > Enoplosus armatus. Next base: position 11,347,473 of record NC_092195.1, read on the forward strand.
AAAATTCTAACCTTGTTTTGAATGTGATGATGATGATGATGATGATGATGATGATGATGATGATGAAGATGAAGCAGAAAATAACATAAAAAAAACTTTGTACATAGTTCAAATTCAGTACTTGGAAACTGTAGTGAGAGTTGGAAGGAGACGATGGCTTGTGGGTCTTTTTAAAAATGATAATTTATCAATAAAATGCAAAAACTGCCTTAAGTGTTCTGTTCACTTGTTGGCTGTGATGTTTCGTTCAAACAAACGTTCATTGTACAAAAGGATGTTTGGAGCTGTACACAACCTTTCTTTCATATTTAAGTGTTTGTCTGCTTCTGGTACTGTCATTTTGAGATACTGTATTTCCATTTAAGGCTACTTTATACTTCTACTTCACTACATTTTAGAAAAACACGATGATCTTATGAAAATGTGATACATTGCTATAGATCAAACTACCCAACAGTATTACAAGTGGACCAGCTATAACATTAAAATGCGAATGTGTCATTAATAATATTAATAATTCAATAATACAAATTATATGATGTTATAACACTTTGAAAGGGGCCAGTTTTCCTCATGAGTACTTCTACTTTTGACGTTTCAATACATTTAGCTGATCGTACTTAACTTTATGTTCAATGTTGAAAGGAGGGGGAGAGTATTTTTATATTGTTTTACTAAAGTAAGGGATTTAAATACTTCCTGAGGTCCAAATACTTCAGAAGCTTTACAAACACAACATATTACAGAAACTGATTGTCATTTTCAGTTCAGTTTCTCACGTGTACAACAGACTAGTGTGCTCTGATACATCATTATGAACAAACATTTGCCCTGATGACAGTCTAGTGGCTAAAAGCGTGGCTTTATTATTAAATACATGCATCAGACCTCTCTTTTCACTGGATGGTGTATCCTGGTAGTAGTGTATTTTCTTGGGTTTGTATCTTTGTAACATCGCATTGGAATAACTGGTGCAGACAAAAGATACTCCATTTTAATTTCAAGAGTTTGAATATATCACAATTGAAGGTTTGATTACAAAAGGAAATTTGAATAAAATTCTTTGGGTGAATCTCCACTGTTAGAAAAGTGATAGTGATAGATTTTAACTGAATTAGGTTTGAATAATAGTTTCACATTCATTCTCACTTCAGATTGAGCTTTTAGAAACACATCCAGGAAGAACACATAAGAAAAGTGTTAGAGTAAAATGTTTCATACTTCCACTACAGTAGATGAAGGACACCAAACATAATTCAAAGCCAGCAATGCCGCTGAGCTATTACTCCCTCTGTGATGGTGAAGCCACGTATGTGTTGTGACCTCGACGTGTGCAGCCCATAAAGGGTGAAGGACAGTCTGCTGCCTCTGTGTTCACACCACTCTGTTTATCATATCAGCAGTATTTCACTGCTGTGAAACACTGTGTGGATTTCTCCTAAACAGTGCTGTCGCTGTCCAAAGCTTAGATAATGTTCTCTTAATAATAAAGAACCTACACTGAGGATAGACCTGGGCTTAAAACACTTAACAACTGGTTCAGCTTCTTAAGATTTTCATCATTATTACCCTAAAATGATTGTAAGGTTACAATCCAAAACACTTTTTAATCATTTACAGGTCGTAAAATGAAGGTATCATTTCCTATTGTGATTAAATACTGTCATAAATACATATCAATAAACCCAGATCTTCATATACTGCAGGCTCCTAAATGTAGACTGTGATTCTGAAGTATCTGTAATCTGACGTCTTCATTCCTGCTTCCTTGTGTTCACAGAGTAGATCACATTTCTTAATTAAATTACTGTTTCCCATTATCTGTAATGCCTACTATTGCTTTCATCTTGTTGTTGTCGTGCAGATTCACTTATCTGATACAATAATGATATTATCTGTTAATGGTATCCGTCATAGAAAATAATTAGCTGACACTTAATTGGTGGTCATATGTCCTGTCCAATTAATAGACCAGTATAACACTCAGCAGCCTGTTCTTTTTACAGCTGCAGTACTGCTACTTGTCCACAGGGTGGTGCTGTTGGCAAACATTTGACAAAGGTCTCTGTGGAAGTCACAAAGTCACACTTTAGTCAGCTGTGTTTAAGGCTTGAGGAGTGTGTGCTTTGGTCTCATACAATAGATATCAGATATGAATACACACATAGAAGAGCAGACCAACAATGAGCCATTTGTCAACTGATTGTGCCATTATTCCTGCCACTATAATTTAAATTTAAATCATAATCCCGACTCTGCAAACGCTCTGGAAGGATTAGGAATGAAGTAGGCAATCCATTCCCGATGCTTGCAAGGGCACACATTTGATATTTGGATCACCGTGAAACTGAAAACAATTGTTCCTTGTCTGTCAAACAACTGACAAAGAGACGTGTTACTTTTGAGATGTCCTCTTTGCAGACAAATAGACAAACCAATAACCAGAGGTAAAACTGTGGAGGTACCTTCCACATAAAGCGTGAGAGAGAGATACACATGGCATACACAACAATATATCGTCTTTATTTATGACCAACAGATTTTTATCTCAATTTGACACATTAAATACAGCAACAACAGAATAATGGTTTAATGAGCTCCCCAGAGCTGCTACAATTGAAACAATTATATCTGTCTCTCTCTCTCTCTCTCTCTCTCTCTCGCACTCTCATACACACACACACACACACACACACACACACACACACGCTCACACACAAACAGCTCGCCGCGTCATGCACATTCACTGCACGCTCCACCTCACATGATCTACCCTGGGCAGCACATGATGTCACGTCAAACACAGTGATGATGTCAGATCATCAGATGGGTCTCCGTCTGACGAGGTCATTGCTTTTAGGACGTCAGAGCGTCGTCTAGGAGTGTAAACAAAACACACACGCGGGCTATTTCAGCTACCACCTAACTATCAAGGAACATGGAGGTCATAAAATCGATACTAATCACCATGACTTCACGAGTTGTGTTGAGTTAGTGTGTGTGTGACTGTGTGAGAGTGTGTGTGTGTGTGTGACTGTGTGAGAGAGTGTGTGTGTGTGTGTGTGTGTGGGCTGCTGTGGACTTCCTGCTGCGTTGACAGGTGACTGTTTGCTCTCTGCACCCATCAGTGATGACCTGTGAAGGGTGCTCGTCCACTTTCAGTTGTTGTTGAGGACCCACCATGAGGCTGAGGAGGAGATGCAGAAAAATGACCCCAATCAATGAGACACTGAGCATGTTCTCGTCTATTTTGTGTATTTGACAAATGTATTCAGCACCGCGCTCTGCTCTGCTTGTGGCAGGTTGTGTGAAGCCGGTAATGATGCTTGTGAGATAGAATGAAGATCAATTTCTTGTAATAATGCAGGATAAATAACACAAAAAGTCGATTGTTTAGGATAAAAATGGACAAAAGCAGATTTTTTTATGATGAAAAGGAGTGAAAGTTTAACATTTTATTTGGCAAAGGTGGAAGAGTGAGAAGAATATCTGACATAATTAGCTTTAAAAAAAAAACTAAAGAAAATAAACAAACAAAAAACAAAACACCAAGAAACAAACAAATAAAGAAGAATCCTCAACACTATGAAATAAAAAAAGTTGCTAAGATTTTGTTTATTAAATGTTATTAAGACTATAATTGTACTATTCAATTTGATATCATAAATATTAGATATAAGTTAAACAAATAATTTTCCATGCTAACTAATCAACTCCATCCCGAGGAAGACCATGAGATGTGGCTGAAAGCTTCGGTGAGTTAAGTAAATTGGACTTTGTGTTGAGATTTTTCTTTTCTGTTGTTATTTATTATTATTATTTTAGTCAAAGCTGTTTCCAAGGTTGGGAATAAACCTTCAAGCTCAATATTTAATTTTTTATCTGCTGATTTCAGCGTTTCATTGAAGCTTAAACATGTTTACAGGCTGAAATACTCAAATCAAAGATCTCCCAGCGAGACATTTTGATATCTTTGACAACTTTGGCATCCTGACTAGAATTTAAAATTACGTTCTGAGGGTTTGAGGAGCGTTTCGTTGCACATCAGGCCTTTGTGATTGATGACAGACCAACCAGAGGCTGAAGAGTTTACCCTTTAGAGGTGTGAGATCAATCACTTGAAAATTATGTTATTCGATGTGATACGCTTGAGTGTGATGTGTGTGGAGAATCAGTCAGGAGCTATAATGAATGTTCTTACCAGGAACCAGCATGGTGGTTATGATCTCAGGGGTTTCCAGGAAGTCCACGTTCCCCCTCTGGAAGGTCTTACTGTAGTTGGTCTGCAGGTGACTGTGCAGAGGAAACAAGAAGACAAACTCAATGATCGTAGATAAGCTGAACAAATTATTTCCTTGTGTATGTTTCCTTTTATATTGTAATTCCTATGCTACGTTATTTTACATTTGAAATGTATTATTCTGTGCACTATTCTGTATTTCCCTGTATGTTGGGATCCTTTTTTATATATAACTTGATAATAACTTATAAATATTGACATTCCATCAATACAGTATATGCATTTTTATATCGTTGAAACATTTAAAGGTATAATATGTAACTTTTTCACATTAATATGTCCGCAATATTTAATATAACAACATTCAACACGCTCATTAAGCTATTTTTAATATTTTCGTTTTGACCCACAGATAACAGCACTTACAGCGACTGTCCATACAGCCACTTTAGCGTTACGCAGCGAATTCAATGGTGGGGTAACGTTAGCCCAGCGCTGTTATCTGTAGTCAAAACAATCATACTAAAAATGACTTTATGAGCATGTTGAACGCCACACAACGTTAACTACAGTAGCTGTAGTAATAGTCAAATCATCTGGTAAGTTACGTTAGCTAACGCTACTTGCGGCTATTTTATTAGAATTAAATGACATCATGTGACTAAACGTTATGTGAATAAAACTTTAATACTTTTCCTCCTCTGTGAACATGATTTTCATCGGCAACAACAAATCCGATTATCCCACGCTTCATCACAACTTCATCAAACTACTTCTTTTGTTATTGTTTTGATTGAGAGACTCCTAGCGGCAGAAGTTACATACCGTGCAATCAAGTTAATTTTGAATGTTTACTATGGAAAATAACGAACTATACACGACAGTCTAGACTATCTAGACCTTGGATACAAATATACATGTTAAGTCATCAAGACTAATAATACACCTGATTAGTTTTTACCACAGTATCTCAGTCACTAACTAAGTTCCTGTTTATTCCTCTCTGTGTCTCTGTTCCCATTGAGGTTCCTGTTGTAGTGACACTCTTGTTTTTCTCATTAGTTTCATTAAAGCTTCACAGAGTACATTGTCACTGAACACAGCGTGAACCAGACCTTCTCTCAGTGAGGTCAAGCTGAGCAAAGAAAATAATTTGGGTTTATTTGAACAGGCCACGGTGCATTAGTCACGTTGCATATGTTGCAGACGACTACTTACTTCTTCCACACGTTGTTGTGCTCCCAGAATTCATAGAGAATGAAGCGTGATTCATTTGCCAGCCGCTGAACTGCGATGCTGCCAAATGCAAAACAAGAGAGAGCACAAGTCATGCAATCACTAATTATTAGTGTGCTACTTCACGTCCCCCAGCACAGCCTCTCTGTCTGAACACTGCCCCACACTCTGACTGGGAGCAGCCATTGTGAACCTGTCAAATAATATTTTCTGTGGCTTCACCCTCAAATTGTGGTTATACAGTGTTGGAGGTTTTGGTCTCATTTGGACTTGAAAATAAGCAAACATGACTGAGTATTTAGAGAAAGGGTCACGATAAAGCACGCAAATGTCCTGCTTTTACAGATGGCTGTTTCATGATTAATTCAATTTTGCTCATAATCTCGTGAAGATTTGTGAGATTATGATATAAATGACATATTTTGAGACCCTGCACTCCAGATCATTGATATAATTCATATTAAAAAAAGAAGGGCAGTGCTCAATACTCTAAACTGCAGAGGGGATGTTGTATACGTCATGATACAGATGTTTACAGTGTTTAATGTGTTTCTGTAAGTGAAATGTCGCACATGTCTACAGTTCCTTAAAGGTTACAGACATTTTGGATATATCTCAAAAATAAAATAAAGGAAAATAATACTGAAGAAGACTATGATGTTACCCACACACATTTGACAACTGATATTTTAATGTCATTCTCACCAACAAAAACCCTTTTAGCAGAGGCAAAAGGGAAGAAACATCAGAAAGAGCAACAGCATGCAGTAGATGTCGTATGTATGTCGTATGAAAAAAAAGATCACATATAATATAAACTGACTGTAGACATCCAGTCTGGGCGCAGGCACACTCCATGTACTGTCTGAGAGCCAAGCGAAACTCCTCCAGCTCCTCTTCCAGCACCGAGAGCTGCCTCTGCACTATCAGGATGTGCTGTGAAGACAAAACACACACACACAAGCACAAACATGTGAAGTCGGAAGGTCAGGATTTGCTTCTGGTGGGGACGGAGTCTGACGGAGCTGGGGGACGTTCAGAAATCTTCTGGCAGGGTTTCACATCGGCTCGTAGTGTCGTCAGTGACTAATGCAGAAGTGTAAGGTGAACACTGGGATCTTCTATAATATGATTTTACAAAACTTACAATTAAGTGCCCTGGCTTCACTTTCTTGATCAAAACACAAGCAAGAAGATGAACATCAGAAAACATTTTGCTGTCTTTTCTTACACTGTGGTACCTGTGGGAGAACACAACTGTGTGTTGTTGTATAAAGGTGTGAACAGCAGGGAACAAGAAACAGGAAGACCTGGTGTAATCAAGACAATAGAAAGCCTGCTAATTATTTCCTGCAGCTGATGAGGAATTGTTGACAGAGGCAGAGGGGCTGATGGGAACAGGAAGTGAACGGTCTGCCCGTTTGGCCTAAGGTACGCTGTGTGTTTGTGTGTGTGTGTTAATGATGTGTCACTGATAAAACGCCTCAGGACTCACTCACACACGCACTTGCAGACACATGCACTCATGCATGTAAACACACACACAAACACAGTCACATCATGGCACATCAGTGTTGTGTTGTGGGTCATTACTGTTTCTTTTTCTCCGCTGCACATTTATTCCCTGCGACACACAACGATTACATATTGATTAATTCACACACAAGCCGACACGTCTGCATCGGGCTGGTGATGAGACACGACAGGGCCATGTAATATTCATATGCACGGTTACATTTGTGCTGCAGTGCTATGATATGTCTGGTACACACATTGTGATACTGACCAGTCCTTTAAAAAAAATAGTGCACGTGAAATTAATGATTTCATATGAAACATTCTCTGGTTGCAGCTTCTCCAATGAGAGGAGTGGCTATATGTTAATGTTGTATCATTGCGAACTGAATTGAAGTCGTCATCTCGGGCTCAGGAGAAATTGTGGACATTTTTCTTTATTTTCTTACATTTTATAGACAAAACAATTAAAAGATGAATCAATAATGAACATAATTGTTAGTTGCCGCTCTAGAAATGTCACAATTCACATGTGAAATCAGCAATTTTCCTACTTTTGTACAAGAAGATGCAGCTGCTGAAATTATATTTAGTCATCAAATATCACATGCCAGGGGTCAGCAATTATGTTTAACCATGGAACTGTTTTTTTTACACTATTAATTGGTGGGGCCAACGTTTTAATCAATTCATTTATTTGTTTGTTTTTGGATTTTTCCTATTATATATGCTCTATGAGACAGGAGACTTAGTTGATGGGTCTTCCACACATGATAAACAGTGGCCTGCTCCATTTATGGTTACATTTTTGATCTCTCTGTGTTTGTGTTTGTGAGACACAAATCTGTTTTGGTCAAACAAGCGAAACCTGTGGAATTCAGACTGTGTTTGTATTTTAATTCAAATGAGGTTTATCGGACTGCTTTGTTTAAATAGGCTGGAGCAGAATAAGGCATGGTGGCCATGTTTTGCCCTTCACGAGAGGTGAGATGTTCTGACCATATCTCTTATATGAGCATTGTATTTACTTTGATATTTACATGTGATTCTTTGAGTGTCATGTTTTACATTTCACATGTGAAACATCTGAAAAACTCAAAAGTTTCAACATGTGTTAAACATGTCAAACAGCTTCCCTACACTTCCTTTTTAATTACAGTACCCTAAAATTCTCTTCAGTTGTTCGACTATCTTTGAAAAAAGTAACCTCCCCTCTACTATAAATGTTCTTCCTCCTCTTCATGTGTCTGTGATGGAAGACGCTCGTACTGAAGAGAAATCCTCCTGCGAGTGCTTATGTTTGTGTTTGTGTTTGTCACTGAGTCACTCGTCAGCTATAGAGAGTTTCTCAGCCATGAAGTGAGTGATATGAAGCTCGGGTGGAAATAACACTCCCTTTGCTTTGGCATGTGGACGCTGAGGTTAAACAGGCTATGATAACATGCACACAAACACCTGCGCACTGTGTAAGCATAAATAAAAAGACACTCACACTGTAAACAAACACAAGCCTGGAGGACGAGTAGGTTTACACACATGAGCAGCTAAAGCAATATCCTGTTATTATAGTATTTATACTGTAAATATATATCTTATGCTAAAGATTATTTGGGTTTGGCTGCATTTATTGGCAATAAAGCACTGGAGGGTGATAAAAGAACATACTCACTCTAACACACCTCCAAGTCTGCTCCCTTATTGACTATGAGCCCTGTCTTAAGAACTGAATATTGAGCCTCAAACAGAAAGATTAAAGATGAAACAGACAGCGCAGAGGAAGAGGGGAATACTCCTCAGTCAAGTTTCAGCCCTGCTGTTGCTATGACAACCGCTGAGTGGTTATTATCAGCGTGGCCTCCCTCTCGATAATACTGCACCAGGTGAGAGCAGAGGGACACATTCTGGTCACCGCGGCAAAACAGAAGAAAAGTCAATGAGAGTCAGATGACTAACCGATTTGCTCTCCAAGACCTCCTCTTCAACAGGCTCCAGACGAATCTCCTGCAGAGAAGCAAGCAAACATACGTATGATATATGTGATATATAATAGTGACACATTCAGCAGCACATACTTCTACATACTACATCTTCTTCGTTTCTTAAACCTGCAATAACCTGTTAGCCCTTAAACTAAAGCATGACTACTTGGTCACATATGTCCGCTGGTTATGACCTGTTCTAGTAAAGAGTGAATTCTTTTCTTTTTCTTGTTTTATATGAGCATTTCATGAAAAGTACAATTAGCCAGTACACAAGTTCACAAAAAAAAGAAGATTAAAAGGAAAGATTAGAAGACAGTCTAAAAAAGTTTCTTTGTGTAGAAGAAATATGTTTTTTCTACTTTTCTCTCATTCATCATCTCACGACCCGTCACATTTATCTTATATACATTTATCTAGATCCTGACCCCTTCCGAGCTGGGAACCACTGATTTACCATTTATGAGTGAACTAATAAGAGTGATAGAAATACCGGGAAATAGAAATAATTGGATAAGAATATAAAAATACAAAGAAAGAAAGAAAGTAAAATAAAGCAAAAACAAAAACCTAAAAATAAATCAAATGAATATTATTATAATAAATATTATGTTGAACATGGAACATGAATCTGGATGCACCAGCACTGGTGTGATGTCTGTTGGCTGTTGTCGTTTTATCATTTTTATATTTTGTTTATCAGTTTTTGCCAATTAGGCCTTGTTGTCCGGTTCCCATTAGACAAAACCAATACATATAAAAACTCTTTCATATTATCCGCCATCAACTTTTTCATTTTACTTTTTCCATTTCTTTACTTTGTTTATATATATTTTGAACTTTGTACTTATATGTTGTGTTTACTGTTTGTTTGTTTGTTTTGTTCTTGTTTCACTGCTGCACAACCAACTGCCCCTTTGGGACAAATAAAGTGATAAAATAAAAACAAATAGATAAATCAATTCAGCAAAGGCAAAGCTTTTCTGGGTTCATATTATAACATCTTATAATGTGCCACTTTTCAACAGATTTCATGCTACGTTTGACACGTGCAGACAGCGGCTGTGAGAGTTTGTGCGCAGCTGATATTTCCTGTATACTGCACATATGTGTATGTGTTTGTACGTGGGAGGGTGTTGTTGGGTTGAGTTAATTTGTTGAATGTTGTTTTGAGTCCACTTGCCATGATTTGTGGTTAATTTGAGAGAGCGATGTAAAGACCAGATGGCCGGGATGGTGAGAAGAGACAGAGGAGGATAAAAATAGCAGAAGCTGAAGAGAAGAAGAAGAAGAAGAAGAAGAAGAAGAAGGAGGAGGAGGAGGAGGAGGAGGAGGAGGAGGAGGAGGCAGGAAGGAGAAGAGAGCATGGAAAGGTTGAAAGAAAGGAAGTCACCTTTTGCTCTAGACGGTCGATAAGCTTCTGCAGTCTGTTGACCTGGATCGTCCACTGGCTGTCTTCATCATAAACACCTAGTGGAGAGGCAGAGGGGATGGATTTCAGACAGAAGGAGTAAACCTTTCATGTCATGCGACGCACGGCCATGCCGATCAATAGAAAAAGCTTTGAGGCCTGTAATCAAAGTTTATAGAGGCTCTGCAGTTGTGTCACAAATCTCCAAGCAACCACAGCTGGTGTTATAATGGAGGTCGAATGGAAAACTGTGTGCAAACAGTAGTTAAATACAAACAACAACCAGGCTGGAAACATAGAAATAACTGAACAAAAAAGTTATCGATAAAGTTCATTTGTTTCCACATTAAAATTATTTTTATGCGGTAAACAATATACAGCACCAAAAAAGACTGTTATCATACAATGAAAAGGCTCCACTGATGATAACAATCTGTGAACACTGCAGCTCCATAAATCTTTGCTGATTTTGTCTCTTTGTCAGTTTGATTGATAAGCATAGATGCAAGTCTTCCTTCATTCATTTCCTCTAGATTTCTGTACACTAACTGCACAAACAGTACGCTATGAAAATGAGTACATACTGTATAATATGTGGTTTGGAATAGGGACACAACAAGACAACCACACATTTTCACATATCACAGTAGGAAAAGCACAGGTGTAAATAATGAAATTAGTGATGGCTGAATTCCATTTAGCTGCTCCAGTTTCAGGGTCCTGGTGTTGTGCCTGCTGGCTCACTGTCATGAGTTACTGGGTCACCTGAGTAGAAACAGAGCCATCGTTAATGTTGTAACACCTGAGCTTTTCCTGCTGTGACAAGTCAAAATGTATGCTGTGTCGGTTAGGATAGGTCCACATCAGTGACAGCTTTGTAGGATTTATTTTTAAAATGACAGCTAAGAACAGAAATGCTGTTTTTAAAAAAAAAAACGTTTTTTACATGGTCCTAAATCCCAAATTTGTCTTTACAAAAATACACTTGTCTTTGGAAACTCTACAATAAAAAAAAACATTAATAACATCATGTAACATGGCACCAAATCAACACTGCCAAAAAAAATATTACTGACATACCTCTCTAGAAAAAAAAGTAATTGTGTCAGTAGTAATAGAATTGAGAAAAAGAAAATGGTTTTCATCTTTCAATTTCCATTTGCATCGGGAGTAAAGGACTCTGTGGTCATATTCAATCAGTTTTAATGCTTGTTGCTGCTCATTACTGAAGAAAAAATATGTCCACTGTTTAGGCGTTGTGCAGCCCCCGTACCTTACATGAGAGAGAGTGTGCGCTTGCTAACGAGGCATCAACAGACTGCAGGCTGGTGCACATGGGAGTGCTTTGCTAATTATATTGCTGCTTGTATGTATGTCATGAAGTGAGTTTGTGTTCAGTGATGATCTTACTTACAATGAAAGTGTATTCACACTCACAGCACATGATGATTTGAGGTCTTACAGTCAGCTAAACATGCACATCCCCCTACCTCAAACCTCCACCTGAGCACCAGCAATGTGCCAGAGTATTCAATGGCTTTGGATCGACACATGAGCGCACATGAGAACACAACTCTGCTCTTCATTCTCTCACCCCGGTTTCTCTCTCACACCTACACGACCTTCCCTCCCCTCCTGTGCTCGGCTCTCTGGCCTGTGGAGACAACACTGACTCTGGCCGAGCGGCCTCTTTTTGCTGCTGGCATCTACAAGACAACAATACTCAAGAGTGGAGCGAAACAGGATGCACTCAAACATAATTAAACATAACACAACACAACATGGTACTGCTGAGCAACACAAAGACAGCAGGACATATAAACCCACCTGAACTGACGAGACTGAGGAGAGGGTTGTTGGGGGAGAGGCTGCTGTTCCTCTGAAGCCTCCGATTGGAGCGACGACCCGACCACTGGATGGACAAAACCTCTGGCTTCAACGGGCCCTGTCTGGAGTCAAAGCATGGAGAATATTATTCAGATTTTAGCATATTTTCTTTTTAAATTGCTGTGACTATTCTCCTGCAAGACACACGGCATTGCAATTAAAAGCCTTTGTAACACTGACATTACATGACCTTTTGTTCTGTGGTTTTTGTGGCACCAAATAGCACAAAAAAATATTCTTAGCTTGGATTTGGCCTCCTCTGACTCCCAAAAATAAAATAAGAAGAGGGATAGCTTGTAAGTTTCACATTTAAGGGATTGAGATGTGCAATTAAAATGTTTGAGGAATGGGCACTATGTCCTGGTGTTCCTACCAACAATTATTCTATTTTCTTCTGCAATTTAAGACGGCACCAGGTGACTGAAGCACACAGTCTCATGAATAGATGTCTCAGCTGACAACATATTCAGCAAGATGTCTGGGCTAACGTTATATTTGTATGTTGTGCTGGTCTGACAGTTATGCTAATGCCAGTGACAAGGTACATGCAGCCGCAGGGTGACACCTAAGATTTGTCTTCGTGCTGTCAAGTTGTTCACTCCCATATTTTGAGAAGACCTCAGGGTGTCTGCGGGGACGTGTGTGTGCAGGTGAGGTGAGTTTTGTGCTTCATGATCATTATTTTTGTAAAGCAAAGGTTCCTTTCCAGCCTCTGTAACACTTACATTTTTGTACAATTTCAGGTTTATTGCTTTCTCTTTACCATAAACAGTGTTTAATAGTTAATGTTTACACCTTTTTGATAAATGCAATTTATTGCAGGATATTCACAACATTCATAGGCAAAAAACATTTCCGTCTTGCTTGTTTTTAAAGTGGCTGAGGGCTCTGGCTCCATCTAGCAGGTCTGTTTTTTACAGCTATTTAAAGGGAAATACACTTATTTGCTTTTTTGTCAAGAGTTACCAGGCCAGGAGACGGTTAGCTTAGCTTAGCACTGGACAGGAAACAGCTAGTCAGAGTAAAGTAGCTACAATCTAAATGGGAAGATGCTTTTTCTAAAATACTGACATCCCAATCAGCTTCTTCAGAATGATCTCATTTTGTTAAGAGATGGTTGCTTCATATGATGCCACTTATACAAGATTTGAAATGCTCCTTTCCACGTGTGGGTGAAATGCAGTGTAATTAATCCACTAGCTGTCAAATGTGTGCGTATGCTTGATGTATGGAGGAGGAGGAACCGGTGGCGGGTCCTTCTTGTGCTGCCAGTGAGTCACTCTGTATTCTCGGCTATGTAGCAACTTTAATTGCCAAAACCGTCTGAGACCAGTAATAGAGCAAAGATCAGCAGCACTTTGCATCGTCATGTTCCTCCTACAACCTTTGTGTCAACTGAGAGGGAGGAAGAGGAGGTTCAAAGCTGAAGAGCAAACTGTGTGGCCAGAATTAGACATTAGAGGGGCAACGTGATCGAGGACCTTTTTGTCCATGTCTCACCTGTTCTGCTTTCTAGTTTTATAGCTGGAAAATGAATGAAAGTAATTAATTAAGTAATGAAAATGTTTTTATTGTCAGGTTGAGGTTATCTATTGGGCAAATAACAAGAAACTACCAAAAGGAAAGTGGCACAACACAGCACAGCTGATGAATACAGCTCTGAGTCATACCATGCATATATATGAGCTCATGCTTGTCCTCTTCACACATAGAAAACTGACCACAGAAACCTATTTACAGCCACCAGAGAAACAGCCAGGTCCTCCAGATGTTTGGAAGAACAGAGTGATTCCATTCAGATGCTTGGGGGAATTTTTCAAGTGCTGCAATTCAGAGAATGCTGGGGGAGAAGACGCTGCTCTGGGAGCGAGGGACAGTCACACTTTGAAATTACATGAGAGGGAAAAATAGAGGGAGAAACACTTAGAGGAGGTGAGGAGAGAGGAAAGGAAAGAAAGGAGTCTCAGATGTCAACAATCCAAGCCCATCATTTTCTGCCTCTGAGAATAAGTGTAAACATGGTTGTGGTGAGAAAATGGACATGATAAGAGAGAGTCAGAGACAGAGAAAAATCCTACAGGGATCCTTTTAAACTGAACTCTTTGCAAAAACATATCAAACCAAAACAGCTAAACGGCTAAGAAAGTTGTGAAATGCTGCAATAGAGCTGCATTTGATGAATGTTGAAATACTTTGTCATGATTTTGTCAGCTGTGGACATAATGTGGACAAACATACTAACAAACATCATTTGACAGAGGCAGAACCAGTGATACTAAAGGCCACGCAGGGTATGCTTGAAACTAGTCGCCTGACAATGTCTGAGGGCAAAACCGCTTATAATTGTTCTGAACAGCCGAACTTGAAGGCGTTCTGAAAAGCCTGCCATCATAGAAAGGGATGAGACGTGATAACGACAATAGACAATCTTCTTGAAGGCATTTATTTATCATGTTGCGTATGAAAAGTGACTGCTGTGTGAAGAACAAAAAAGCTTGAGAGAGAAACACTTTATAACACGGCCTGCAACGCACAGCGTAATTCTTCCCAATTTAGTTCGTGCTGATAGGTACAAGGGAACAAGATGAGAAGTTAGGGAACAAGGGGGGAACAATCTGGGAAAAATAATTTATACTGTAGGTATTTTCTAACTAACAGGTATATCTAATGCAATGGGCTACAGTATGATCTACTGAACGACAAACTGGCATTTGGAAGGACTGGTTGTGTTTGATTGTGGAGCTTGCACATGTTCTGTGCCTGCGTGGGTTTTCTCCAGGTGCTCTGGCTTCCTCCCACAGTCCAAAAACATGCAGGTTAGGTTAATTGGCGACTCTAAATGAATGTCAGCGTGAATGGTTTTCCGTCTCTATGTGTCAGTGATTGACTGCCTACCTGTCCAGGGTGTACCCCACCTCTCGCCCAGTGACAGCTGGGATCTGTTCCTGCCTATACTTTTGGTTTTCCAGAGAGCACAAAAACTATTTTTCTATGCCGTGTGTCTGTAGCTACAGCCCTGTACACTGTACATGTCTTCAACATGTGGAGAAATCCACAGCTTGACAGACTCACCGTGCCTATTTACAGTTACTTGGCTATAAGAAACACTGTTTGTTTCAAACCAATACCCCTGGGGATGATGTGTGTGTGGGGGGAAGGGGTTTCCGACGCTGTTTAACAGACAAGCATAATAATCAGTTAAGAGAAAGTTAGCAATGTAGCCTTTTCAGTAATATTTTTCCATTACAGAGACTGGGTGCAGAATAGAGCAACATATAAAAATGCTAGTCTGGATTTTAAAAGTTGCTAGAACCCAAAATGTATTTATTACTTTCTAACAGATCAACATGATGATGAAGGATCATAAGCACAGGTTGAAGCAGACAGGTGAAGGGACGTAGACCATCACCTGTCCTTTAAATACACTGTGAACACAGACATTACCTGCAGGGAAGACCCACTTAACACACACGCACACACACACACCCACACACACACACACACACACACACACACCGTATATAAAATCTTGTGCACTTCTTGTACACTGGTGAGTCATCATCACTAATGAACTGAGCACACCAGGGGCATGCCTGGATTCTGAATGCAGATGCAGACTGATCGACTACTGCATACACACACACACACACACACACACACATACACACACACACATACACACACTCATGCACACAATGTCCAGTCTTCTCACACAGAGAATGGCAGCGGGGTGAGTGTTTATTATCAGTCAGTACATTTACAAACATGCTAATTTGTAATCTGTCATGCAAACATCTGTTAAATCTTAGTTTGTCATCTCAGTTAAAGACAAAGGTAGAGAAAGCATAGTGTGATCAACAGACTTAAATCAGTTGCACATATTCATCTTAGTCTGGTTTCTTTCAGTGATTTGATACACAAACATTGGCATGGCTTGAATTATTAAAAAAACCCTCACATTTTGGGGGTGACAGCAAACTGTTTTCAATTAACAGCACAGCAAGTAACATAGCGTGTGTTAAACCTGCGTTCATTGATATGTCTGGCCACTTCGGGGGCAGCACAACAAGCTGTAAACATTTGACATATTATCACCTTACAAAGTCGATACGGCAAACACGTTAGCAAACAGCTCCTTATTTACACATCAAGCAGACACAGAGAAACATATGAGCATTCATTTGGAGTCCAGACCAGAAGACACTAAGTCTTATATTCACTTTCCTTGTAGTTTTGTTTTGGTGTCCGTCAACTCCTGTGGTAAATATCTGGCTATTTAGCTGCTAAATGCTCCATTATATTCACCAGCTAATTGCTAACTCTGCTATTTGGTGCTAAGCAGGTCGTGTACAGCAGCTTTATCAGAGCTTTTTTGCTGTGACTGGAAATGAGGCTGATGAGCGCAGTGAGAGTCAAGCAAAACAGTAAAGTTGTGACACATAAAACCAAAAAAGTGAAAGATGCTAAAACGCTCTCTAGAGCAGAGTTGTTGTTCATTCTCTGTGGGTTCATCACTCCGATCGTCTCATGTTTTATTTCTCTCAAGTCTTAACAACCCCTTTTTTAGTTTGCTCCCTCCACTTCACATATATTTCCCCATAGGATGGGGATTTACATTGTGATCAAATAAATAAAGGATAATAGATGGCTGCTTGATTACAGGGAAGAGCCGGTGGTCTTAACAAATACAGGGTGAGAACCTGTGTTGTTGCACAGCACCTTAAAATATAAAAGCGTTTTTTAAGTGTAAAATACAGACTAGTTGTGAGAACTGCAATTATGGGTGCCATTGTGCAATACAATTTGTCCTTGTTTTAAAGACTAATTGAGTGTGTGTGTGTGTGTGTGTGTGTGTGTGAGGGACCGGAGAGATTTGTTCTTACTTCTCCTGGCGAGTCTGCTCGGCTGTGGTTTCCATGGCGCACTCGAGCGAGCTTTGAAGTGAATGGAGCTGATTGGTTGTCTCCTTCAGCAGGAAGCGGGTCACAAACTGCTCCAGGTGGGTGGACTCCTGATAATCCTGTCAATCAAGAGGAGGAGGAGGAGGAGGAGGAGGAACGATAAAGAGAATGATGATGATAGAACAAGGAGAGCAGTGACAAGTCATGCCAGTCAAGAGTCACTCAATGTCCAGACTTCCCCTACTAATTAAAAGTTGCCTACAAGATCATTCATTTAGAAAAGATTACAGACAGCAGCAGGAGAAAAGAAGAGGATGACGATGAAGGACATCACACTCTATGTCTCTTATCTGCTAAAACCTGCCTCTTAAATTGATCTTAAATTGATGATAAGAAGACGATAGAACTATACAAGTTAAACAGGGAAGAAAATAAGAACTGTGAATGCTTGTTTTCAACAAAATATATGCACACATGCAGGGTGGGGAGCTTTAAACGTGTACATTATATTAACAGGGAGGGTGTTGTTGTTAATTTCTTCTTCATTCCCCAGATGTAGGCGATGATTCGATGATGGAAGGAAACTCTGCTGATACTGACTTTTTACATAATATTCTTTATTTGCATCAAAGATCAGGATCAACAGGCATGCGCATCTTGACCTGTACAGCACCCGTAGCCGAATCAGTACTGCTGCCTCGAACACTGTTCAAGCTCATCTTTTATACCTTTAGACATGCATGGGGTCCTACTACAACACACAAGTCTGTAAACTTCCGTTCCCTATCTAGGGGTCAGGAAAAGAGACCTCTCAGAATGATGTTTCACTTACCTTAACCTCTCAGAGATAACTTTTCACATACCAAGGAAGATCTCGTCTAAACAACAATGCATCTTATCTTTAAGGTGCCCCAACATCTGTTAATTGTTTACCTGGAACATTGCATACATGGCAACTTTGTACTACATATCATTGTCTGAAAAGACTACCTTTATGATTAGTATCAAATAATACACATCAGTGTTCTGTTGTATTCATCCATTTAACCATTATAACTCAAACATTCATTCAAGTCATCAATAAACTGTAGATGTGTCCATTTTCAAACTGGTCTGACTTGATAACATTTGCTAATAAAGAAGAAACGTCTACTTGTTTGAAGCATCTAAAGTGCACTGGATAGCATCATTTTATTTTTAGTTTGGTGTGGGGTATCATTCTAATAATATACAAATATTAGACATTATGTCAAGCATAAAACTGGACTTATCCTGACTTCTAGTCCCTAGCATGAGTCAATTTCCCATAATGCAACTCAGTAGCGTCCTTCATTAAACCTTCCCTGCCTTTTAAATGCCCTTATTTCCATAAACTCCATTCCCCAGTTTATAATAGGTATCCTGTCAAATACTTGAAGTCTCAAGCCTAACTCAAGATAACCCTGATGGCATCATCACTCATGCTGAATAAACTAACCTTTATGTGTAAAAAAATAGAATATTGAATCATATGAACAAATAATCAATACATTCACACTTTGCAGAAAGCAGACAGGATCAAAGCTATTTATAGACATCCAAACAAATCACATCACAAAACACGGCAGTTGTGTGACATTTTAAAGACTAATCTGAATGTAGTCATTGAAGGGCAAATATAATGACACAATGTTTTTCAATAAAATAAGTTTAATGACACTTTGGTTCTTAAAGAATGAATTCGGCTGTTGTGTTTTTCACGTGTACAACCATAACTATACTACAGTCTTGATGTTGCATCTTGTTTCTGATTGGCACAACAGGTATCTGCACAAGTTTTGGTAGACGACATGTTTACATGGTCGATTTCAATTTAATTTCAATAATGTGGAACAATCATTTGCACCTTCAATCACATCCAAGAAATAATTCCCTCCACACAAACATTTCAGTCATTTTGTGATTCAAAGGTACATTTATTTTCTGCAGGCCTTTGTCTTTGTGCAGAAAGCTGCTGGAAAATAAATCATACTGAATGACATTTTGGAGAGGCATCATTTGCTGTGCCTGGACCAGAGCAGGAGGACTGAGTGTTGTGTTGGATCTAATCAAAGGAGAGTGAATGATGCTCGACACAACAGGGTTTGCTGTTTGCACTCTGCACCTGCTCCCACAGTTTTGAGCACCACAACTGTTTGTACACTCGACTAACAATGAGATGGTTCAAAGGGAAACGCTAATGCAAGTTAGATTAGAGAAGGACAAACGCATGAATAGGAATGTGTGACAGCAGAAAGAGAGAGGAAATATATTTCAGTGTTTTTGTCTGTTTGGTAATTACTGGATTAATCAAAAGTGCAATGAAGATGGTTTGATTTTAAAAGCAGAATTTGTTTATGGAAGTGCGCACACACACACACACACACACATCCTAATTACAGTATGTCGAGCGGCAGTCTTCCCGTGAGAGAGATGAAACTCTCAACAGCTTCTCCAGAATACAGAGCAGATCATTAGACTCAGGTGTTTCCCATCGGTCCTATCCAACAGCACATCTGACCGAAGATTGAACAGCTTGTCTTAAAATGAGAGTTAACAACCTAAAGTCTGGTTTTCACAAGAACAAAATGCACAAAAATCTCGGTGATTTCTGCAGGTACCGTTTTAAAAAACCCTAATTGTTATCAGTCATAGGTATTGTTTGATCTATTGACAGCCTGACTCTCAGCAAACACACACACACACACACACACACACACACACACTTGCACATGAATGCACATTCACTAAGTGAGAGTGAGTCACGACAAAACTGGTAAAGGTCAGTCTGCAGTCTACCATCTGAGTATAGATTACCTCCTGTGTTCCTGTGTGTGTGTGTGTGAGAGAGAGAGAGAGTGTGTGTGTCCATCTCACCAATCTGTAGTCATTTTAAACAGCTTCAGGTCTGCCTGATTTTTCCTTCCCGCCTTTCCCTTGATCTTTCATTTTCAGTCGTACAAAAGGTCGAATGAGTTCTTTGTAGAAAGCAGTGCACTGCTGCTAAAATCATACTATTTAATATATGTATGATATTTACTGTATAGTGATTCATAATTTGAGGTACATTGTGTTTTTTTGAGAAACATTAAAAACTTACCATCTTATATCGTTATTAAACAGCATTAGCTTTTTCCACTTCGTTTTGAATGGCTCAGATTTGAGTTGTTTGAGTTAGCTAGCTACACTGCAGTTAAAATGAGAGTTTACCAAGGTAAACACTAAATTTAAATTTACCAACAGCTGTGCAACCGGCTCCTGGTGCAGATTGCATATGTAAATGTTTACCATCCAACCACAGTGCTTGGTGTTATTATTTTATTTTATTTTATTTTCATGAATAAGAATATTGCACTCCTAATACTACGATACTACAATAAGTGTGAGAACACATGAACTTCCTCTAGCTGCAGGTGAGAGACACCTGAGGTCTGCTCAGAAAGGTTAAGCTGAAGGAGGTTGTGCATGGGAAGCCTGTAAATAGCTTTGGCAGGAATATCTGTGCAAAATGAAACCCTGAGTGTCTCATCTCAGATACGTGTACGTGCTTGGCTCTGATTTCGATGCACAATCTTGTTCCAATTCCCCCACACATGTGCATGGATGTTTGATGCGCACACACCAAAATGCACACACATACTGTATGTAAGCTCACACAAATACACACCAACAATCTTTCAGTGCAAAAAAGAAAAAGAGAAACACCTCGCAAATGCACACACATGCAGCCGGCCCCCTCACACACATCCACAGCCAGAGACCACCCACTCAAATACTTATACAGTTCAACAGAGATGATCGTAGCATCTGTTCTCCTTCTTGCTCAGCCAGTACTAACAGACAGAGAAATGCAGTGCGTCGCACGTTCCTTCTCTCTCTTTCAAATCATTCAAATCATTTATGGTGTCACACTCGATTTGTAGAAGGGAAAACTATGAATTACGCTTCGAGAGTAAACACTTTAAAAAAAGTCCCTGGGGCAGTGTGAAATCCCTTCTGTTCACAGTCCAGTGTTGTAATTTGATTTCAAAGTTATTGCCTCGGTCAATAACTCCTCAATTCTGTCCAATTTGTGCAGAGTAATTTGAGCTCAAATATCCATTTTGTATGTGAGGGAACAACAGTGGAAAAAACCTGATTCGTGAGATTGACTGAGGTGGCGTTTTCCTGTGTGCTTCATGAGAGCTGATTGTAGGCTTTTAAAAGTCCACAGCAAGGTGAATTATCCCTTTTCAGGTGACAAAACCTTAAAATACAAATCCAATACTGCCTCTGCTGTTTCTCCTCTTCCCGCTCTCAACTATTCTCTCAGAGAACAGAAAAATGATTTGAGGTGCAATTTGATTTTCGCACCTCATAACAGCTTGGCACATGGTTGAATTACAGAAACATGGCAGCGCTACTGCGAAAGTATCTGTGTGTTTCATTTCCTTTGCACGATGAAAGGCTGAATTTCAGGCATATGTAATTCACTGCTGTGCTCCTGCGAGTCCAACCTTAAAAGTTATTTCAAGGATATAAATTGGAACTACTTCTTCATTTATTTATAATTCATGTTCACTTATATGTATCTGTTGAATGATGCATTTTTCTTAAAATCCAACCTCACAGCTGCTTTTTTCTGTTCAAGTGTCCAAACATTTACTAAACAAAATCTTTATCTGCCCTTGCCATTTATCTTTGTCACCACAGCTTTTAGGTGTTGAAGTTATATCTAGCGTTACCGCTTTCTGTGCTAATAAAAAACTGTCACCGACAAATGAACAGTTTGACTCCCACACTGTGTTTCTTGAGGAGCCACAATGAGACGTGTCGAGTGCTGATCTGAGGGGCGATTTGAGCTGCACAGCGTGTGTCATATGTAACAGATGAGATATTATAGAGAAAGAAAAGAAAACTGATGAGCCACCTCTCTTCCTCATCCTAACAGCCTTTTCCCCATTTCTCTGCATCATTTGTGTCTTCAGTCCTCCTCTTTACTTCTTTCTTTACCTTAACCTCTGTTTGCCTTTCTCTCCCTCGCCACCTTCACCGTCTTCTTCTCCTCTCTGATAATGTAAAAGGCACTCAGCTTAAGCCACAGCTCTACAATAAGATCAAGAGGACCTAAAGCTTTTTCCAAAGCATGATCAAAAGCAGAATTTGTTTGGTAATGCAGTTGCAACCCATTTAATTCCTTGCCTATATTGGCTACAAGTCCAAAAAGAATCATAACACGTTTTGTTCTGGAGGTTAATTAGTAGCATGAATGAGCCCTGCCTCGTCCTCTTTGGCTCTGTAATGGAAATCTGACTAATGCGAGATCTGAGGAAGCCAGCTGGGCAGCAGAGGAGCATGCTGGGAGAGATTTGCAGCGTGAAGTTTAGGCCACACTGTGAGTAAATCAAACATCTCTTTCTATTATCATTATGTGCGCTGCATGACATGTCCATGTGATGTTCACTGTGTGGAGGCGTGGGTATGTGTATGAGTGTGTCACTGGGCTGTAATATGAATACACTGTTCGGACATGAACAGATGACATACAAACAACATACATATTTTAGCAGATTTTTTCTCCCCATCACCCGATTTACACAATTTACCACACACACACACACACACACGCACGCACGCACACACACACACACACACACACACACACACACACACACACACTACTAACTCACTCTTTACAGTGGAGTCAAGATCTCTGATGTCCACCAAGGACAAATGTCCATAAATCCATTTAAAATAATATATACTGATTGTGACTCATCAGATTTTTCTTAAGTATTTAAAGTAACTCAGGTGGTTATTGTCTGTAAAGTGTGACATAGGAACAGCTAGTAGCCAAAGCAGCATGACTTTCCATGATGGAGACAAACATGGATGTGTAGATAGTTTCAAGTTAGATATTCAGACATACAACGAGGTTCATCTTCACTTTTCATCATAGAAGTAGGTTTATCTTTCATTTCTATCATCTTACCTTCTTTGTTTTGTCCATCGCCTTCAGTATGGACATATTCAGGTCTTCTAAGGCAGCGAGGACGTTCTCATATTCACTGAGGTGCTGGGAGAAATACTCTTCGCAACAGAAAGACAGAAAAAAGGGAAACATTTTGTGAGTTAAACAACTAGGACAGGGCTGTAGGTGTTTTGTTGAAGCAGCACTGGTGTGACACCTCGGTCACACAGCCTGTAGGGGTTTGATCACAGAGCATGTGACCACATCTAACTTGGTTCTTTCCTGGGAAAACATCAAATAGCATTTGAGTCTATGGTGGTCCTGACTGTGACGTAAAGCAGGATAAAGCTAGGACAGTACAGCTTATTACTGGAACCTTATTTAGGTGAAGGAGCAACTTACCACAGAGTTCATCAGTGTCCACATTGCTGCAAAAAAAAAAAACGAGAGAGATGTTTAAATAAAAAGAATTTCTCAAAAACAAAAGTTTCCAAGGTTAAAGGAGGTGACAGACTAATCTTTCATCTCTGCAAAACCTTTTCCTGGACACACTATGATTTGGTTGAATCACTGTGTGATGACAAATTGGTGCAAGTTAAATATGTCATGAATAACTGAATAATTTAGTTGCTTTCTTCCCCCAGAGGCATGCGTTAGAGACCAATGGGCCAGACAGTGAATCCCTCACAGGAAACCCTTAAGGAATTTTGGCAGTTTGTGATAAATGTCCACGCATGAGTGTGTTTTGGAGAAGGATTGAGTGTGCGTATGTGTGTCTGAACGAGAGAGAAACAGAAAGAAAAGAAAAGAAAAGAAGAGCAACAGAAAGAGGTGAAGAGAATGTTTCAAAGTGACAAAATTAGCCATTGTATCCTCTGTTCAGCAAGAGACCCAAAAGAGACCCTTTATTCCTTGTCACAGCGAAAGAGGCTGGGGAATTACTCCAGTTTTAACTCTATTCCACACAAGCTGTAGCTGTCGTTTACAAGGGGGGAAAGTGCCTTCGAAATCAATTGGTTCAAACAGGAGAAAACACTTAGAGCCACAGAGGACAGACAAGAACAGGGGAGGTAAACCAGAGGTTAGACACTAAACTGAGTAACAGACTAAAAAGCTCTTTCTTGTGTTGCTTGAAACTTGGCTGCACTGGCATTTTAAGGTACATTATCAATGGACTACACACAAGTGAAGCACTGAATACAGCTGCGAAGACGATGAGAAACATGATGAATTATAGTAAATTCTAATTGTATTGGATTTAAACAGAAATATGATTAATTCCATTAATCGTACAACATGCTGGAGTCTGCGTTTACAGACGAAAATGCATGTAAATATCATGCAGCATTTTAGAATTTGAAGCATCAAATGATCTTTCAGTGTTCGACATCAACCTGAGCAGGTTGGCCAGCCTGTCAGGCAGACCCTACGGCTCAGTGACTCATTCTTTAATCAATACAGGATTCAATTTGAGACCTTCAAATTACCTCCTAACAACTGTGCCATCTGCTTCTCTCTGTGTTTCTTTCACAGAGGGAGGCACATGTTCATTTTGGTTTGACATGGAGCTCATTGAAGCAGTCTGTGATAGCCCTGCGATGAAGGCTGCCATGATAGCGATGATAACGATGTATGTGTTTGTTTAAATCGGATGCAGATGTATGTCAGCCTCAGGTGCAAATAATATACATTTGTTTGTGCATTAAATTATTCTTTTGACATATATGAAATACTTGATATAGCACCATCTTTGCAGGTAAATTACAAATCCTGTGACACTCTCATGATGAGGATAAAATAATTAATCATGAATAAAAGTGATCATTATGTCCGCAGTCATCGGCATGTTTGATTGTCTAATCTTTCTCCCTTTGACTGCTGAGGCATTCAATCAGCGTTAATACTAAGCGAGGGAATCAAATACCATGACTCCTGATCACATCAGCAATGAGAAGCATATTAATGAACATAAAAGGCTTAAAAATTGACCCCTGAGGTACACCATAGTGTATTTCTGTGGCAGGACTGGAGCCATTTGAGGACCCTGCCAGAAAGACCAGTATATTTATGTAGTCTAACTTAGATCTAAATCTATCTGGACAAACACATAGTAGAAAAGAATCTGGAGGAATACAGGCCTTTTCATTAAGAATATATGGTTTTGTATATGAGATATGTTGCAAATGGTTAAGTTTAGGTATAAGGCAAAAAATGTTTAGTTTGTATTCAGTTAAACTCCTGCTGGTCCCACCTGTCTCCATTATTACCTTAAACTATTGTTGCGCACCATAAATATACATACGATAATAATAAACTTGCAGCACCTTTCATGCACAAAATGTAGCACAATGTTCTCCACAAAACAAAAGCAGACAATTCAAACAACAGTTAAAATATGAATTAGTCAAAATTCCACTTTCTCCCTAAGATACCACAAATGTCAGGTTGAATTACAGGGAAATATGTGTACACTGATGCAGCTCAGCACATTCAAATCATTCAGTCATTCACTATTACTCACAATAACACTCGGAATTAAGATTTTGGATGAGATTCATTATAATTTTACAACAACACTGACAGGTGTAAGGGCTTTGAATATTTTTTCTCATATTATCTCATATGTGATACTGACATTTCAGTGAAAACAGTTTAATAACTTTAAAGATTATATTCATTGGTTATGGCAGGCATTTACTGTATTAATGTTCCAACTTGTTAACCAACAGTAATATATTTATTTTTTTAAGACAAGCAGACATTTCTTCAGCATTAGCTTGGATGTGCATATATGAGAAATGACAGTAAAACATTTTCTTTTTGTCTTTTTTGAATGCAAGCAGTTTTCAGTTCACTTTCAATTCCACCAGTAAAGCTTATCAACTGAACTCACAATCTGCAGACTGAAATATTGACTTCTGGTCTGAGATTGTTGTTACATTGGGAATAAATGTTGTGTTTACTGAGTAAATTGAAAGTGGATCAAAATTCACAATAAACTCTTCAATGTTGATGTCATTGAGGCCTGACATCTCGGTGGAAGTGATGTCATCATCATGTGGAGGTTGTGATATGGCGGCCATTACACGTCCTTGGCGCAGATGTAAGATCTTTTTTCGTTACAGTTAATGTAATTTGCAAGTGCAGCTGTGGACACAGGTAAACAATTAGAACAATAACATAAAAAGGCCGTTCATCTGGACAAATAATTATTCTTTAAAACAGTACAATTTTAAATCTTCAATATTGTTGAAAATAGATTGGTGTGTGTCCATGTTCCTTCTCAATAGAAATCAACATGTGTCAACAAATAATAATTTTGTACTTCTCATGAGCATCTCCATGCAGTGCTCTCCTCGATAATTGTTTGGCTCCCCTGAGTTCCAGAAGACGTAGCTGAACCTGGAACCGTCACTCCACTTCCATTGCTTCTCCTGAAAGATGAAGCTTAATCTCAGAACATTTACCCTTTAAAACGTGCTTTGTACATACTGTGAAGGTACAGTGACAATATTTGATAGCTGCCTATAGTGCTGGCTCAAGCCGTTTTGGGTATTAAGGCAACCAGACAGCGGTCGATCCGTGTAAATACTTGATAACAGTAATGGCATTAAGAATGTCGTGAACTTAAAAGTAACCATAAACCAGAATACAAAAACATTTGAGCAAGGTAACCTCTTTCAGCAAGTCCCAATATGGGAAAATAGAGGTGGAGGAGTGCATTATGGCTCTTATACCATGTCCAAAGGAGAAATGAGGGGCTGTAAGTATGTTTGTAGCCAGCTTAACCCATGGTGGTTTAACCAGTGAATTAACTGGGCAGAGGTATCATCATATACAATTTTAGTCAGAATTTCGTTTTTTCTGTGGCATAGTATATTAGTAGTAAAAAATGCATTAAAGAAATAATCTTTAGGGAATATGCCTGTTGTCTTTCTTGCAGAAAATTAGACAAGAAAATCAATACCACATATCTGTGCGTTAAGTATGCGAAAAAAAGGAGGTCCCCTTGTGGCAGTGGGGAGCATAGACAAAGGTCAGCTCTGACTTTGAATCAATTTTCCACACTCAGAGGATCTGTACAGCACCAACATCTATCGGTCTATCTGTAAAGTCACTCACCTCAACTGCATCATAGCCCCCGGTCCAGACAGATGTGATGAATCCTCGAGCAAGAGATTTCAAGAAAGTGCGCTCTGCTTTATTTCTAAGCAAGACCAGATTTGCGCCATGTGAAATACAGGCAGTCTAAAGAGGGAGAAATAAACAGAAGCTGAGATAGAAAGAAAAAAAACGATGGAGGGAGGATGTTATTTATTGCTATGAATGATAATATTAACAGTACATTGTTAATACTACCTCTGCACTGGTCCAAGACAGTGGAGCATGCCAGAACCTGAAACAGCGATGGTCAAACTGAGTCCAACCAGGGCAGCAGTCACCTTTACCACCTTTATCACCATCAAGTGTTGGAAAGAAGACAACGTAAAAACTATTCAGTTTTGGATTATAAATATAACGTGTTACACCTAAAAATAACCCTGACTTAACCCGTTTACAGCTGTTAGTGGTGGTGGTTCTCTGTATTTGCAGCTCATTAATATTGACTGAATGAGCATTCAAAACAAATGCAACTCCATGTAAAATGTCCCTTAAGTCAGTGCTGCTTATGGATGAATCAACATAGTGTATGAAGAAGCTGTCCAGCTGGAAGCAATATTACTGTAAAAATCGTAAGTTCTGCAAAAAAATGTATGACTATTTTGTCAGCAATGGCAGTTTAATTGTGAGCTTTGACATCTGTAATTTTCACATATGGAGTTTATTGGAATCTTCAGGAAGGAAAATGTACTTAAAATACAGTAATTTATGTTTGTTTCTATGATTTCAGAAACACAAATGTGCACACATATAATACAATTTCCTGCAGGCATTTGTTATTGTTAGCCTTGACTTGTTGTATAACTATAAAACTATATATATACACATATATATATAAAAAGAGCACATGTTTGTAGGACTAACCGGCAGCTGGAGATGTCAGCTGTAAACAGAAAGAGCATCAGCAGTTAACTTTAAACTGGTTAGTTTATGTTTTAAAATGTTTTAAATCTAATATAATTATTCAACCATGTTGCTGCACTAAAACATGGACATATTTTAAACTGAAAATATTTTTGAATGCTTTGGTGACATTAAAAACATGACACAAGGTCAGGGGGACTCTCATGGGACAAAATGTTAGAATTAAGTGTTAAAAAAAAGAAATATTAATAATTAAAAAAATATTTCTATGAGTTATACTTACAAGCAGCAGTCCACTGCTTAGCAAGAGCACCACAAAACAAACAGATGCCATTTGTGTAAAGATAAAATAGTAAAGTGAATACAACATACTGCATAGTTGTACCCAGAAAAAACACATTTTCACATTTGCATACAGAGAAAAGCATCAGAGCACAGGCAGCCTTACCACTGGGCACCTGATTAAATATAATCACAAATGTACACTCAAGACTCACATAGTAGCAAGTTAGGCTATAATGATGGACAAATAAACAGGGAAAAAATACAATGTTTGATAGCTTTTATCATCAGGGCATCAATCAGTACTTGTATTTATATCTTTCTACTACAGTGAGATGCAATAAAAAAAAGTGAGTGAGATACTCAGTAGAACTCTAGAAAGTAAATGATGCTAAATAATGATAAGAGCATTGCCTGGAACTGTTGAAATATATTGTTTTAAGAGAGAAAATGTCAGGCAATGCAATTTGGTGGCATTAGAGCATCTTTAAAGATATCTCTTTTTGAAGGAAATGCAGAATATCGACTAATGATCAAAAATATAGATCAATATTTGATGCAATGCTAAGAATTAAGAGTGAATCATGCAGTCTTACCTTTGTTGTTGCGATGATCTGAGGAGTTGCAGGTAACAAGTGGTTTAGGGAAAGAAAACGTAGTCTTTATAACCCGTCCTCAGCTGGTGTGGCTCAGAACGTTTCAGACGCTGGTCTTTGTAAATATACTAATCACTGCCTTGAATAAATTTAATGAGCCTGACCAGGATGTTCATCAAACATCCTTAATAAAATCAAACAAAACCATTTGCCTCAGGTGACACACATGATGATCATCCTGCTACTACTATTCATCAGCAGCCACCTTGTTTGAAGATCCTGACTCTACAGAACCAAATAACAAAGCCTCCACTTCTCTCTTAAGCTTGTTAAAATCCTCTTATTCCACAGTGTCTGACCATATCATTAGTATATGTTATGACTCCATGTATCATATAGCTTTCTACATATACATGTTTCCCCTGAATTTCAGTCTGACATATTCGGTATCTTTGGAAATAAAATGTAATAGAATATAAAAGTTCTGTGGGTTTGAACAATGTGTCTTTATTTTCAATGTCTGAAACTCAAATTTGTCCCCTGACAGAGGAAATTCAAGAGCACACACACACACACACACACACATACACACACACACACAAAGTGGTGGACTCAGGCTGTCTGAGGGGCAGGGGCAAAGAGAATAAAAAGGGCACCAGCAGCATGCAGTGGGAAACCAGCGTGTAGAAAGTCATGATGCAGTTATGGTGAAACAGTTCCAAACCCTGGTTAAGATTAAAATTGTTTCATTATGTGACTCAGATTTCAAGTATAACTACTACACTTCTGTAACAAAAGCACACAGGGAACTATTAACTATTTAACCATTTAGAGGCACATAGAGGCCAACTAATTTTCTAACATGTTGGGCCCTCAACTGGAAAGGCACCCTAATGGGCACCGCATTGCGTTTTCTCCATTTTAAGGGCACCCATTAGTGGCACCCATTAGTGCACTGCATCACATTACCTCCACTGGAAGGGCACCCATTAGTGCACTGCATCACATTACCTCCACTGCAAGAGCACCCATTAGTGCACTGCATCAGATTACCTCCACTGGAAGG
Organism: Enoplosus armatus; assembly: GCF_043641665.1. Taxonomy (NCBI): domain Eukaryota; kingdom Metazoa; phylum Chordata; class Actinopteri; order Centrarchiformes; family Enoplosidae; genus Enoplosus; species Enoplosus armatus. The sequence continues at coordinate 11,377,579 of NC_092195.1, forward strand.
GCACCCATTAGTGCACTGCATCAGATTACCTCCACTGGAAGGGCACCCATTAGTGCACTGCATCAGATTACCTCCACTGCAAGAGCACCCATTAGTGCACTGCATCACATTACCTCCACTGGAAGGGCACCCTAGAGGGCACCACATCATGTTTTCTCCATTTTAAGGGCACCCATTAGTGCACTCCTCCAGTTTTCTTCACTGGAAGAGCAGACCTAAGAGGGAACTTTATCATGTTTTCTCTACCATGTGGGCATCTCAGGGGTCACTTTTACATCCACCAGTGCATGCGTACACACACTCACACACTCACACACACACACACACACACACACACACACACACACACACACACACACACAGGCACACCATTGGCTTTCTTACTAGTAATCTTCAAAGACAGATATCCAAGCTGTCTGACTCTGCACTACAAAGCACACTAGGCTAAGTTGCAGCATCACTCGTCTCTCAGACAAGCTGCCACATTCCTTTAAACATGGCCACTCATCATATTATTGTGAGTTAGCCAAATGTGTTTTTTTATTTATTATTTTTAGTATTATTATTTTACTTGTCTACAAGGAAGCATATACGTTATTATATTACTGTCAAATACATATCATAAAAAAAAGTCTGTTGTTCACCTCAAACATTACCCCTATCCCGATGTTGTGCAATGCTGCACATTCACACAATATTTCCATGTGGTGTTTTAGCTCAACCAGGATATTAAACAACATAATAATACCTGAGAGTCCCGAGAGGTTTGTTCAAAGCATGAATACAAACTATCAAACTGTTAAAGGGGGAGTGATCTTGACTCTTTTCATATTGTTCGTGTTGTGGGAAACAGCCTCAGTGCTGAACAGTCAGATCAGCCATTTTATTACAGCGATAAAAAGTAACAAGTCAATTTTATTTATACAGCCCAATATCAAAAATCACAATTTACCTCAGGGGGCTTTACAATCTGTACAGCATATAACACCCTCTGTCCTTAGACCCTCGATGAATGAGGCACAAAGCTGTCATCGCCTGAATGGCTAAATAAAATAAAAAATGACTATTATGGGTGACACTGACCCATGTGATGACTTCAATATATGATAATGTAAAATATAAATGTACAAATAAGACAAACATTTTGCATCGCTTACACTGATCAATTAGTCAGTCTGTCTGTCTAAGGCGTCGGCCCAGAGTGAAATATCTCCCCAACTATTGGATGGATTCCCATAGATGCTAATTACTTTGCTGATCTCCTGACTTTTCTTCCAGCTCCAGCAGCAGATCAATTCTTCCACTTGTCCAACTGTTACGTAAAAAGTTAACTTACAATAACAACAAACTGAAAAGCATAGTTTCATTGACCTCTTCGGGTTGAAAGTGTGTTGTTGCAGACTTTGTGTGTGCTCTGCTGCACCTGTGACTACACCTGACAGAGATGCTGAAGTGCACTGAACACACCGTGAGTGCACTTCGCTACAGCAGGGTGAAAACAGCAAAAACAGCAGTTTGAGCTGCTGTTAAATAATTCTTCTTTTAAATTCATGACAAAGATGCACCCCCCCCCCCCCCCCCCCCAAGAATGATGACAGATTTCCCATCTGTCTCAGGTGTACTTTGAGCTAAATGCTAACATAGCATGGAAACATGTTCATGTTGGCAAGTCAGCATGCTAACTTTAGTCAGCCTGTAAACTTTTAGTGATCCTCTTTTCTTAACCTAAGAATCAAGACGATCCTTGTTCATATCCATTCATTATTTAGTTACTTCAGTTTCTGAAAGCTGGCTGTGCTTTTAATGGCAAGGGTGACAATAGCATTTACCTTCAAACTATTCAGCCAACACTGAATAAATGTTTTCCTGGGACATTATTCAAGTTTCAGTAATTATATCGCTGCTGGCCTGTGTTTCCCTTCCTGACATGACGGTGATCCCCTACCTCCTCCGTGTGGCTGTTGGGAGGATTCAGCTGCTGTAGAAGGAACCACAAGTATCAAAGAGAGTCTTACAACCTACTGAACTAGGCTGAACACGAGGGAGCAGTCAGTTCAATAAGCACACTTGCTGAACTTAAAACTAGAGGAGTGCAGCTGATCCCAGTTGAGCAATGGATTTAAGACCTTGGGACAAAACATCAACAGCAAAGCACTGATGATGTGGATGTGGATCTCCTCTTTGAGACTTTGGGTCAGGAGAATATAACTGAGTAGGGACATGGACAATGGTAATTAATTAAATGTTAGAGTTGCTAGCTAATAAAAACATGCATGAAAAAAAGCAGTGCAATGTAGGAATAGCCTGTTGTTGATGTAAATATACTACTGAAAAAATATAACAAAGCTGTTGTCCACCCAAAGTACATTTTGTAATATAAAATTATTCATTTATTTCCTCTGTATCCTTGTATCCTAAGACTTGCACATTGGCAGTGACAAAATTTTCCTTATCTCTATGTGTGCAGTGTTGCTACAGTGGTAACAGGTAGTTGTCTGGTGGTTGCCATGGTACTCTGAGTGGTTGCTAGAGTGTTGCCATGTGGTTGCTATGATGTTTAGGATAGTTGTTCAGGTAATTCTGGGTAGTTGCTAGTTAGTGGTAGTAGCTATGTAAGGGCAACACGTGTTGAGAAAATGTGCAATATATATATATATGTGTGTGTGTGTGTATGTGTGTGTGTGTGTAAGCCTGTCTTTAATCCTTACATATAAGAAATAAGAATATGAGACAGGCTGACAGGCGAACAGAGAGATTGGTTTGACATGAGTCTCCTGTATCCCGCAGAGAGAGAACACACAAGCCGGCTGCCTGGAGTGTTTCTCCTCACATCTTGGTCTGTTTGTCATCACTTGAACAATACTGAGCTTATGAATGAATAGAAATTTCTTATCGGATTGCGGCCCGATTCCTATAAATATTTTATGAGACAAGAGTAACTTTCTTGTGGATGTTTCATATTATATTCTGTACACTGCACAAACAGAGATAAATCCACCTTATCCAACACGATTCCCTGTAAAACATCATGGCTGGCTGAGTGTGTCCAGCTTGGTTTGCAAACATGTCGAGGTCATTTCCACCGCACACTGAGCTGGGTTCACAATTTAAGCAAATTGTCCCTTGAAGGACGGATAAAGTATTTTGAATTGAAATGTTAATATCTGCCTGGGTTGGTAACAAATACGGTGGTCACAGTGTTTATCAATCGACCAGTGTCAGTGAGACATATATTTTCATTTGAAGATGTTTATGTTAATATTATCAAAATTTAACATTTTGATATTATTGAAGTTCATACAACAACAATGTATATTTTGAATAGTGTATTATAGATGGACTATGTTTCAATTTTCTATCATTCCTTCTTTAAGTACTAGAATACAGTCACATATATTTTTGTTACTTATGACAGGGGAGGTTTAGTGCACATGGATAAATTGGTTTAGGAACAACATGGTGCTTGTAAGATGTAGAAATGTCTGCAAAACTTTGGATCAAAACAAGCTTTTAACCGTGTCGAGTTTTTTAGTGTAACATTGTTTAAACAGAACTAGAACAAGAAGTCAGTAATGGACCGGTTTAAGGTGTATCCTTAAGAATCACCTACCAATGATGCCATCATTCAAAGTTTTCTCTGCTTCCTGAATGTATGAGTTTGTTGGGTTTTCACAAGAAGGTTGGATGTAATTCAATGGAACACAAGTTAAAACCAAGATACTTTGCAGATTAAGCGGCATGAAGCGGCCACCGCAGCTCCAATTTGTCCAAAGCAGCAAAGAGTTTGTATGCATCTCATTGAATTCTACCATGGAATAAAATAATAAAAAGATAAAACAATTCATCGACTTACTCTGTGTTATGAGTGTCAATTGTGTGGAAGAGCTCCTTCAATTCCTCAGCTGTCAAGACTCCATCAGAGAAGTATGCTTTGAATTCATCAAAGGACAGCTTTCCATCGTCTGGGGAGAGAGTACAAAGACAACTTGTCAACACAGTGTCAGGACGGCTCAGCCTGCAACAGCCTGTGAGGTGAGGCGGTCATTTTCATTTTCATTAAAGTCAAAGACTTGTTTTGGTCAAATTAGCATTCTGGTTTGTGCATCTGACAGTGGAGGAGGAAGTATTCAGATCCTTTACTTGTCCTGCATTGAACATTTACAAGTAAAAGTATGTAAGTATACTCAAGAAAATGTACTTAAAGTATTAAAAGCAAAAGTACTCAATGTATAAAAATGTACCATGTGACTGTTTTTATACTGTTATTATGTATTAAATAATTTATTATTACTCATGGATTAATATAAAAGCAGGATTTTACTGTTATAGATTTTTAACTATGTTGTAAAAAGGACTGCAGCTAATAATTATTTTCATTATGGATTAATCTGCTGAGTATTTTCTCCATTAATCGATTGATTGTTTGGTTTGTAAAAATGCAGAGAATAGTGAGAAATGCCGTCACAATTACCAAGAGCCCAAATTGACTCCTTCACAGTGCTTGTTTTGTCCAACAAATATTAGAAATAAAACTGTTAAAATAATAATAAGGAAAAACACATTTCACATTTGAGAAGCTGGAACCATGAAACGCTTTTGCATTTTTCCTTTAAAATGTTATCAAAGAAGACCAAGATGCTCCAGTATAATAACTTTTAATGAAGAATTTCAGTCCACCTCCTGAGATGATGAAACTGAGGGCGACTTGAGAAAACCCAGATACGATGCAGCATGTTGTAAACTGCAGGGGCTGAATCAGAAGGCATCACGTGTATATATCAAAGTAGCAAAAGCAGTAATAAAACTTAACAGAATAACTCCACAGGGAAACATTCTTCCTTGTCTTCATTATTATAGTAAACAACACTGTGACGGGGTCATCACCATTTGTTCCATTAGACCGACTTCATGGTAATCTCAAACAATCAGCCATTTTATGCTCTGAGGCTCTGCAGTTATGATTAGAATAAAAAAGGCCCAACCTGTGTGAAATATTCACGAGGTGAAAATAAACAGAATTTCAAAATGAGGATCCCCAAACTGAATATCACTGATGAAGATAATCAACTACAGACAACATACAGCTCTAGCTCCAAAGGTTTCTCTGATCTTTAAATCTTCTCTGCTGACCTGCTGGTCTGGAGGTGATGTTCAGACTGTCACGTCACTACAGATGCTGCGAGCATCCTTCCTATTGGAAGATGCACAAGGGCAAATACATGTGTGCATGAATCAGGCACGCTGTGACTCACCGTCGATGAAATAATCTTGGAACAGACTTGACATATAAATGCTGCTGTTTGCACACTGCTAAAAACAAACATGTGGGATGACTTCTTATCTTGTTGTATGAGAAGACCTAAAATCATTCACAGTGTGGGACGGATATTTAATGAATAACAGAGCATGTCATGTCATGTCATGTCAAGTGAATAACAAATTCTGATTAGCTATTTTTGCGTCTAAAGGAAATAATTTTCGCTGTCAAAATGTCAGAAGAAACCTAATTTCAGTGTGTTCTTTAATTAAGAAACACTCAATTTGATGTGGTGTGATATCAGCTATGAACATAGCCTGTGGGATTATTTAGCATGATGTGTGAGAGTGTGTGTCAACAGGGTTATATTTTGCGGCACGTGTTAGCTTGACACAAAACGATACTGTCAGTGTACATTCATACAAGCAAATGGTGGTCTCATCTCCAATGTGTACGATACACCTCATGCATTTTGACAGAGGTTCAAAATCAAAGCAGCACACTGGACAGGGCACATTATTCATTATTAATATTATTGAATTATATAAAAACCTTCATCGGAGCGTACTTAATGACCCAAGAACAAACTTGCTTGGGCAGAGTGTGCGTCGAGATTAAGTGACAAGGCAAATCTAATCTGAAGCACACTAATGTAAGAGCTTCAGATTAGATGTATTATAGTGTATCTACCCTTTTATTTGCATTTCAGGGCCATTAATGAAAAATATATATTTACATATATTTAAATATGGTAAAAGAAAACTGCAAATCATAATTTTTACACTTTTTTTTCATTTAAAGTGTCAGTGAGTTTTAAAGGTTTTCAGTCTTTATGCTAAGCTAAGCTAACCAGCTGCTGGCGATAGCTCATATTTACTATACAGACATGAGAGTGGTATTGATCTTCTCATCTAACTCTCAGCAACAAAGCGAATAAGGGTATTTCCCAAAATGTCGAACTAATCCTTTCAGTGATCCACATCCATATCTACATATGCATCTCAGGGCCTCTAAGCTATATTCGTTTATATATTAGTTATTTTGTGATTTATTGCAAGTATAAAAATGTATTTTATTAAAAATGTCTGAAAAGGACTTTTATATCATTTTTTTGAACATACACAAATGCAAGAAAAGCAGAAAAGGTTTGTCAGACTGACTTCACTGAATAAACCAGACATTAAAATGCGAGGCCTGTGTGCCATATAGATTCATTGGTTTATTTCACTTCTTCTGTTTGGATTTCCTGCCTTTGTGGTTTGTTAGAGAGCAGGATGGATGGGTACATAAACTGGATTCAGACTCCTGCTGATTAACAACAAAATAAACTATGTTTTCTGTATGTTTATACTGCATAATATAATAAAACTGCACAATATAATGGAAAATTTGCCCTGAACCTCCAGCTACACACCACTAAGTCATTAAGCATGGACTGAAACGATAAAAATGTCTAACTGGTGCAAATTTTTGATGTTTTTCTTCGTTAATGTTCTGATACTGAACCTCAGTGGGCATGGTCAGTTTCCTGTTTCCATGGAAACTGAAAAGAGTATCAGCAGAGAGTCATGATCAGAATTTCATTGAGAAAGTAGGCCTACATCTGTTTTCACACATGAGAAAGAAAGACTGGAGTAATGCCAAAGACAGAGGAGTGTGTGTGTGTGTGTGTGTGTGTGTGTGTGTGTGTGTGTTTGAGTCTGGAAGGAGCTTTTTGGTGCAATATTTACCGTTTTTATCAGCTCTCCGCAAAATCTGTAATGAGAAAAGGAAAAAAGAGGGGTGTCAAAAAAGGTTTCACATCATCAAAGTTAGAGTAAGTGTGTGTGTGGGGATCATCGATCACACTCTCGAAAGCAGTGTGTCATTAAATTATTGATAGTGCTGCCCCAAAGTCCAGAGGAGATGAAAGGCAGAGCGGCAATGACCACATCAGCTTTAAAAGGGTCGAACCAGCCCTAAATAGCATTGCCCACTTTCTCGTCTTGTTCACGTTTGAACTTGTGAGGAAGAATTTGAACAGGCTTTGAGTGTATTTACACATTATCACCCCACAGGCTAAATCTGACAGCATAACGTTTTATGTGCAAGATCTAAATTTTAAAATGCCATCCTTCCATTTTTGGATGTTCCTTGCTTGAGGGGACTCCAGCTTTGTGCTACAAAGGGGTAAAAATACAAATAAAAGAACATCCACCCACCTTCTTCTAGCTCTTGGCAGTCTGTTGTGTGTTCAGACTTACATAATTCATTCAAATGTCCCTGCTAATCAGTCTTTGTTGTCTCTTTTTCTGTCCCCGATCCATAAACTCCTATGTGTCTCTATCTCAGTTCTACCATCTCTTGTATGTATTTGTATTTGTACTTGTATTTCTTTAATCAATCAATTAAATTCAATTGAATTCAATGCAATTGTATTGATCCCAGCATCGCCTCCCAGGTCAACCAATACACACACAAATAAGTACGGAAAAAAATATTATCAATCTCAAAGTTAAAACAATCAATCGTCACTTCTCCATGACTTCAACCCATATTGGCCAATACTCTTTTATCAATAGCTGCAACAATTAACTGATTAATTGATTGACAGAAGATTAATCAGCAGCTATTTTGATAACTGATTGATGAAGTCAGTTTTTAAGCAAAAATGCCAAACATTTGATGGCTTCTCACATGTGACAATTCCCTACTTTTTCTTGTCTCAAACGATAGTAAAATGCCTTTTTTTGTCTTTTGGACTGCTGGTCAGACAAAACAAGATCATTTGTGACATCACTTTGAGCTTTAAGACAATGTAATAGGTGTTTTATAGACCAAACAATGAATAGATAAATTGTTAGATAGTTATCTTTAGCTGCAGCCCAACTTTTATCTGCTCTCTTCTACAGGACTTTCTGTTCTCGTTAACTCTTGTGTATGATCCATCTCATCTCATCCTGATTAATCTTTTACATCGAATGAGTAAGATTCATTAATTTAGCCAAAAATAGAAGTCTGATGGTCCCTTTGTTTTCTCTATTGTGTGGAAATAAAGTGGAAATCTGGCACCACAGCAGCATCAAAATAAGAAAGAAAAACACACATGGAGACACAGCACATCTGCTGTAACCTGTTCCATGACTGCTTGGAGTCTGTGTGTTTTAATGAGATGTCAAGAAACAACAGAAGCAACACTCTGTCGAAAAACTTGCATCTGAAAACAAGCAGCGGTTTCATTCCCTGACACTCAGTTCCAACATCAGTGAGACATTTGATGTGGTGGATTCGGCTTTCCACCTTTAATAACTCCTGGTTCCCATGAGTGTATCCTCCCCTGTCTTTCTCAAAAACTGAAGGCAGGCAACAGGTTTATGATTAAGACATCACAAGCGAATGGAAGAGTGGAGGAATGAGGGGAATATAATTAGGTGGTGGGCACCGAGGCAGAATCAAACATGGGAGGGTAAGCTCTTGAGAGATGCGCACTTGAGGAAGATCATTAGTTGTACTGATAAGCATGCAAGATGTGATTCAAATATTTAAATCCTCAACATCTGAGGGAGATCTACTAGTATAGGGAATCCTCATAGTATTTCAATAAATAAATGATCTTTTAAGATTCAAAAAGTTTCAAATATCAATATTGTGTTTTTGCCTAATTGAGCTAGATTTGGTTTAAGGTAAGGTTAGCGTGAATAACACCCAGACTTTTATCAAATCAAATAGACTCGTAACATGTCATTAACTTGACATACTGACATAACATTTTTATGCTGACATAAAAATGAATGGCCAGCCTTTGAAATCCTTACGCCATGAAGCTAAATTAAAGGTCAGCCTTGTCAAATTTATTCATTCTACAAAACAAGGAACCCTCTGTACCCTGCATACATTAGGGGGGTCCGTATGAACTCAGGGGATCCAAAACCTCCAACATATGACTATTAAAATCGCAGAAACTTAGATGTGAAAAGTAAAATACATATCTTTCTTCAAATACAATAAAATATGTTTTCACCTGGGAAGGCATGATAGTTTTTGCCTTGATTTCATCTGCCACTATAGGATATAGATTGTCATATAGAACATTATGCTCAAGTTTTTGCACGTCAGTGTAAGTATTAATATTGAAGATGAAATATATTTTGCACTATAAGTAAGGATTTTAAAATTTGTTTTACTTACATCAATAAAAATCGACATTCCCTTTTTTAGCTCCATTTGAGCGCTGGGCTCCTCAGACACAGACTGAACCTCCTCTGAATAATCCATCATTCAAAACGTAGCTTCACTTGTGAACTGCAGAGGAATGTGTCCGCTTGAACCTCTTATCTGATCAAAGCCACTGGTCAAAAAGAGCGACTCCGCACCACTGTCAAATCTGCCGGATTAAAACCTACGACTTCCGGATTAACGTTTCATAATTCAACCATTCATTATTGCTTCGTAGAACACCACGATAAACAAGCAGATATATATCTGCTCTGTCCTACTTTCACACCATATGTTTTTCGATCAAATATGTTCTAAATTGTTCTGCAGATCTATTCTTTGCACATTTCTTTCTGACACTTTATGCCTTTATTTTGAAAGCAAAATCACTGTACTTCCTGTTATTTACTGGCCTCACCCTGTCAGCCTTGACACCGCGGTCCTCACCTCAGCCGTTGCAGCGCATCTTGGAGCAAGCACTCAAATGCAAATGTGTTTAATTTTGTTTTGCACTTTAATGTCGTGGTGCAGAACTGATAACATCGGTGTAATCAATCATCATGTTTACAGTGCAACACACAGCCAGATGAGCAAATTCATGTGCTCCTTTAAATTGACCATAGTGGTTGGATTTTAGTTGACATGACCTTTCTGGTTGGCCATTATTTGTATTGATTTACTCCATCAAGTTGTAACATCTTCAGCATAACAACAACATCAATCAAACAACACCTTCATCAATTTGGATGAATAATATGGTAAAATACACTTTTTCCTGTTTATCGTAAATTAACTAACGAAGAATGCTTAAAACCCTAGAGACACAAATATATTCAAATGTTTTTTGAAGAAAAAAAAGAAACATGTGCAGCCAAAAAAAACCTGGTTAATTAATTGGATTAGATTAGATTATTTTTAAATGTTTCCACATAAATTCAGAGTCAATCCAACTCATAAATTCTACAAAACAACAAACCCTGCAATGTGCTTGGATCGGTTGTAAAACAGTGTAACAGTTCCATCTAGTGGAGCGTTACAACAGTGCTGCAGTCAATCCCACCGTAAACAAACTATCCCGGAGCATATTTAAGTGTGAATCCTTTAATGCAATCTATGTCTGTATCTGTGTCTATATGATGTGTGACTTCAATGAGAAAGCCTTTGAGAAAGTGGAGGGGACACAAAGGTTTTTGAGGACGACCACCTGAAGGCTTTCTTTTCCCACAGCTGGGAGAGCCAGGCAGTGAGCAGTGGATGCATGAATGCACACATTGTCTGCTTCACTCCCCTCATTATGAATTTATGGTAAGCATGCCAGGCAGGGAGATTCCCCTCAGGCTACTATATTATACTGTATGCTCTCAGAAATACAGAATCCAGAATATAGGATAATATCAATACAAACTCTGTTTGTCTGCATGCTAGAGATGTGCATTGTGTAAGCTGTATGTTTTAAATAAAAATGTATGAATTAAATCTTGACTCCCATAAATGATTGATGTCCAACTTATTTCCGTTATTGGAACGTAACTAATTTACTCAAGTACTGTTCTTAAGTAGCCTAAAATGTTTAGATACTTGTACTTTACTCTGTATTTCTATTTATGTTACTTTATACTTCTACTTTCCAGCATTTTAGAGGATGATGATGTTCTTTTTACTCGTTTATTTGACAGCTGTGGTTTAGTAGATAAAGATTTGACATTAACATATGAGCAACCTATAAATTATAATGCTCTAAGCAACCCAACAGTTGCCAACATAAAGTAAAAATGAGCTCCTCATCAACCACCTACAAGACTATAATGCTGCTTACATGTTAATTTGTCAGTAGTAATAATCCAATAATATTAATTATATAATAATATAGCTCTCTGGAAGAGGCCATTCTGCATAATGTGTACTTTTGGTAGCCTAGTTTAAGTACATTTTACAAACAACCCAACAGTAGAAAAAGCTTCTGCAAGCTACATTAAAATGTGAATGGGTCTGTGTATGAAGTGTAGTTGTATATTGTGGTATTGATAGCTTTACAGATAAGTAAAAGATCTAAGTAGCCTACATCTCCCACCACTGCTTCCTAATTGATAAAGTGCTTCTCATTCTTGAGCTCTGTGAAGCCGGACATGTGGTTGGATTTGAAAGCCCTATTACTTTAAGTAGGCTAATTGAATCTAAATAATTGAAGTGAATTAATTTACACATCATGGTAGCACTAGTAGTTCACTCTGTTTATGTGGCAGCACAGTGGCTGACGGCAAAGCCAAAGATAATTGATCCAAAACAAACATAATTTGTCGCGAAACTCTGCGTAAATCTCGCGATGACAATTGGAGCGCTCTGATTGGATGGGAATGTCAAACGGTCGGTCACGTGGACTGGGGTTACTTGGCATTCTGGGACACAAACAGTGGTCGGTATGAATAGCTTCAACAGCGACAGCAGCAGCAGCTTCCACTGTGGAAGGAAGGCGACGAGGGAAACAGCTACACCCAGCTAGCAGAGAAAGGGCAAACTGGCTTTTCATTTCCGTCTTCTGAGTCCTGTTTGTCGCTGTGTTGTCCGGGAGTAGCGGACGAGGAGGCCAGCTACGGCGGTTGAGTCTCTGAAACGCAACGGTGGACTTTATCCACGCAGAGTTATTTAGCTAACGACAGGAGTAAGTTAGCCTGGTAGTGATTTATGCTAGTGTGTTAACGTTAGCTGGATGGCAACGCTGGTGGAGTCATAAAAGTTGATGTTTTTGCACCACTTCGATTCTAGTCATTTCAGTCCAAAGAAGTGTTGTGTTGTCGCTGTTCTCTCAGCTCGTTTCTTTCCTGCCCTGACAGCTCCCTCCATCCACTGACTCGTAACATTGTCCTGAGCTGAGGGGTGTCAACTCTGAATATGGCGAGTGTTTCGGACAGAGACAACAAAACTGGCACTTTAAAGTCATTGGACTGGCACTTTGCCCAGCTAGTGTACCCAAGATAAACATTGTTAAATTGGACAATTCATGTAATGGCAAAGGAGAGCGACGGATTTTATCTTTGTGTCTCACTACACAGTTGCTCTTGGAATTGCATAGCAATGGGTGACCACTGCTGAAGCCATCTTCAAGTCAAGTTCATAAATACTTCTCTGTTGAAGTTCAACAAATTGATATTGACATGGACTTGCGCTGGATGTAAAGACTGTCTGGAAATCTCAAACGTCACAATTGTCTCCAGGTCAGACAGTTCATCTGAGCCCTGCTGCTGGTCCCCAGAGCTTATTTGAGGGTCAACATGTCAATATTGGGGTCCACGACCGTGCATCTTTTCACCAAGCTTGTCAAGCATGCGGTTGGCAAGGCGCAGATTCAGCTGAACCGCTGGCTGCAGAGGACTGCCACAGATGACTGTGACAAAATTGACATCCTGATATGCAGCGCCTTTGACGAGACAGGGGCCGGCATAGGGAAGTCAGATGGAGACCCCGAGGTTATCAGCGCCACAGGGGGGACGACCTTCAGCAACAGTGGAGAGTTCAGACACCCATGCTGCATCACCACCTTTTGCTTCAAGAGTGCCCTGCTGGCATGCGTTCTGACAGCTGTGTGCTTTTCATCGGTTGCCCTCGTGCGCCAATACCTCAAGGACCTCCTGCTCTGGGTGGAGAGCTTGGACAGCCTGGTCGGAGCCTTGCTGTTCATAGTTGGTTTGATTATCGTGTCGTTCCCATGTGGATGGGGATATATTGTTCTTAATGTGGCAGCTGGCTACCTCTACGGCTTTGTGCTGGGCATGGGACTAGTTATGGTGGGAGTTTTAATTGGGACCTTTGTGGCACACCTGGTGTGCAAACGACTGTTGACTGACTGGGTGCTGAACAAGGTTGGGAACAGTGAACAGCTCAGTGCTGTCATACGAGTGGTGGAGGGAGGAAGTGGACTCAAAGTTGTGGCCTTAGCGAGACTCACCCCCATACCCTTTGGGCTCCAAAATGCAGTTTTCTCGGTGAGTATGAAAACACTCTTACGAGCTTTTTCTTTTCACTTCAGAAGGACATTAGACAGTCATGAAATGTCCATTGTAAACTCATATGGGTTTAAGCAGAAAGGTCACAGCAATGGACCAGCCAGGAGCAGAGCTCATTAACCTACTGGAGCACAGTTTCAACAAATCACTCGCAGTCATGTGAATCAAACCTGTGACCTTTTTGATTTTTTTAGAAGGATATTATTTTCTTATTGCTAGCCCAACCTACCACACAGGGGAAATCATAACTAGCCAGAATCCACTCTCAAGGAACAGACAGAGTGTATCGCTTGGGGATGTTTATCATTAGTTGTGATGAATTTCAGATGTTGAACATAGTAGTTGACCCGTTACTTCACTATTCAAAGCAGACCACAGTTTAAAAGCAGACATGAAAATACAAGTCCACAGGAAATTCATTCCCCTTGTGGATAGAGGAAATGGATTCTATTGTAGCCTAAGGACATCAATTATTTTATCAATTAGAACCATCAGTATCACATTTTTAAGTCCTTTTTCTGAACTTAATAGTAATCTGGTGATGTTTACATAAAGTAGACTAAATCAGGGGCATTGTTTTTTTCAAGGTAAATCCGAAGTCATTGGTCAAGGCAACACCATGTGACCTACATTATAAATCTAAGCAGTATCAGGATATTGCTTTCAGCAGCACTCCCACTCTTAACCTGAGGCTCTTGACCTTCATAAATGCCATAAATAATGTATACTCCCTGATTACCTTTCTCAGTCAACTCATTGATACCTACAAATAGTAAAAGCCTTGAGGGATGCGTTACTGTATTGTAGAAAATCAGTTGGGAGGTCACGCAACGTGAAAAATGTTATGCCTGGTAATTGAATGATAAATGAAGTCCGTCGACCTGAGGGTGAACTTGATGTTATGTAGCCATCCAGGCTTAGATCTCCAGAGTAGTACAAGCCATACTGCTGCAAAAAAGCTTTCATCACCGTCTGCAATTGCACCAATATTGTATAATACAATATTTCTCACGCAGACCTGGAATTGCCTTACCAGTACCACATTTTCAGATGGGTTCCCTTCACATAATATTCTTACATTAAGCAAGTAACTGCAGAGTTACAGTTTGTTAGTGTGCATGGCATACATAAACATTTTGACCTGACAAAGATCTGACGGGGATGATACATTGTCCCCATCTATATAAATTTGTTTTAAAAAACAGTGTTCAGTTTATTATTCTTAAATTGGAATTCAGCCTATGTAAACAATAGTTTCAGAAGCAGGATGCACATTTTCAAACTATTAACACACCAGAAAGTCTGTTTATTAATGACATTTCCATTCCCCTTAACTTAAGCTGTTTTGAATATTGCACTGTGTTTATGGAAGAATATTTACAGAGAAGAGAATCAAAATAGTGTTGAAAGCAGAAACAAACAGTGGCACAAACATCCAGAAGTGGATGCAAAGTGGGGAGCTTGAAAGGCATTTATAGCTTAAAGCATGAAGGAGTTGATGCACGGGCCTGAGGCAGGAAAAGGAAAAAGAAGATGACGTAAGTGAGTTTCACAAGCACAGTAATTGCATGCTCCAAAACCAGTGTGTTTTCTGGGTGGATGGATATATTTAGACATTTCTCGGCTGTATGGAGATTTGGTATTTTTTGGCTTTGGCTTTTGACAATTATATATACACACACTCATAACCGCCTTACAATAAACACTCACTGCGTGAAACTCAATTGTGCCAGAGCTGCGTTGACCCAACTCTGAATTTTGAGGCCATAGTTGGTTGAAGTTTTAAATTTGACTTCATCATATTGAAAGCTGTTTTTAATGATTTGTCTACCCCAATCAACACGCATAGGGGTGCAAAATATTAGAAACCATGTTCAAAAATACCCCTACAGCCTCCAAAATTACTATAGAGTTGAGTGAACAGAAATTAGAAATAAAATATTTTTAGCATTGTATTGTAGTATTTATTAAAGGGAAACTGGATTGGCTTGCCTTGTAGGAGTTTAGATTGGATTCCTGTGCAGAGTTTTGATGCCTTACTCTATTTGTAGTATGTTAGCATGTTTTCAAAATCTCTTTATCTCTTGTTATTGTAAAGAGAACAATGTGTTGAACATAAATTATAATTAACTTAATATATATATATATATAATTTACATGTATTCCATACAGTTCAGCATCAAATATAATTATTGTCAGTGCGATACGTGTTTGTATTAAGTGACAGAAAGGTCATTCTGGAATTGGATAACAATATTTGCATAAATACATCTGTATAATTAATGTTCAAGACTAAAGGGCCCTGCTACATTTAGCATAGTAACATTTATTATTATTTTGGAATAAATGTACATTTTTCATTAATGAATTAACTATTGAAGGGCTGCATTATTTTTATTATTGATTAATCTGCCCATTATTTTGTCAATTAATCGTTTTGTCTATAAAATGACAGAAAATCCTGTTATGATTTTCCACAGCCCATGGAAATATATTCAGATTGCTTTTTTTATTTCATCAACAGTCCAAAATCCAAAGATATTCAGTTTACAATCACATGTGACAAACAAAAGCATCTTTTATCTGGAGTATGTTGCTCATTGTTTAAGACACTTTCAGACAAGTAAAAAGTCATTTGGCAACAGTGAGGTGAGATCATCCCAGGAATCAGCTGACTGTAGGTACAAGAAGTACTGCTGGCAGTGAATGTTTGTGCTGCACTCGTACATTGACTGATAGGTTGGTTATTTGAGAAGCATCTCAAATTCACATGCTTGGGCTGTGACAGAGTTGAACAGCGAGGCATTGTTTTTAGCATGAACCAACAAAAATAGGTGGTGATAGTCAGGAGCTGACCTGTTGAGGTGCCCTTGAAAATCTGTAATAATTTATTTGAAAGCTCATTTGAATGGAGATGAGCCTGAAGGTGTAGTAGAGTAGAGTGTATTCCTCCATTGTTGAGTCACAAACTATAACTGAGGGTTTAAGAAACCTGATTTTTCAGGCTGTTGTGATGGGTACTCTGGAAATAGTGCTGTAGACAGTTTGTGTTGCTAAAAATGAATTCCTTTGTATTAGCCCCACACTATGGTCAGCTGTTCACCTGTAAAGAGGCCTCTTTTTCGAACAGGACTTACCAACCTAGCAGATGGTCTTTTCTTGCCTGACTGACTTAAATGGCTTCTGTTTGTTGATGTATGTTACTTTCGGGTTCATGGTTAGGACATAGCTCTGTGTCCAAAGGTTGAAATGCCTCTCTTGTGCCAGGATCGTGGCTCAAGCTTTAACAGTAGTTACAACACTGAACTTACTGTTCCAATCTGCAGAGGCGAAAATTAGGTGTCAAAGTCAAAGGGACGTTTTACACTGTGTTGCCCAGCTGCTGCCACTGTCACTGGCATTGTTGTTGCTCTACAATTAGTTTGCCAGGGTCAAATTAAAAGGCGGGCTAATTGACAGCCCTGTAAAGTACTGTTTTTGAGCGTGCTCTGGGTCATTTTCTACAAGCAAACAAACACAAAAGATGTCAGCTTTTAAGCAGCTCAACTGCATCTGCTACAAAAGTGGGTCATATTTGGTTGTATGACAGTTCACATTTGTCATATTTCCGTTGGTTAGTTTCAACTTATGACAGCTGTTTGTCTTTGAAAATGCAGCTTGCCTGTGTTTGAGTCATTGTCATGACTTTAGAGATTGTTCCCTTTGATATATGTTTGGTTTGCAGATTTAAGGACATATCATAGAGCCTTTTTTTTAACTAATGCACCCGCATTTTGGATAGCTTGGTCTTTTTGGTTGTCTAAGATTGCTTTGAAATCTCCTTATTTCCACACTTGTTTTATTGAGACATAATTTTGTCTACCGACTGTATCTCAATTCAAGTTCAACTAACTAGCACTTTTTAAAGCTTCTAATATCCGTATTTTTATAATAACAATATATCATGACAATGTGATGAATCACTCTATCATCTTTACAGAGCTTTGAGTTTCAGCTCATTGTTTAGCTGTCCAGCCCACAACTTTACTGTTTTGGTTCACTCTCACAGCTCTTATAATGTGTTTTCAGCCGCAGCAGGAATCAGAATCAGAATCAGAATCAGAAATAATTTATTGATCCCCGGGTGGAAATTAGACACGTTACAGGTACAGGACGTATGTAAAAATAGATATAAAGATATAAAAATATTATAAAAATATAATTTATATATAAACTATTTAAGTGAAAAAATAAAAATATATACAATAACAATGTGTCTGTTTTCTGTGAAAAATGACCTCCTCAGCACTGAACACCACAGATATAATTAGCGACTAGCTGGTGAATATAGGGGAGTATGAGTAGTAACACCAGCTAAAGAGCCCGATATTGCCATGTCCAATTGGTGTGCCACTCCATGCCAGGAGTTGGTAGGGACCAAAAATAGTGGACTTACATTTGCCAGGAAGACATAACTCCGAATAAATAATATTGTAGCTTCGTAACTGCTGGATGTGTAAATAAGCAACTGTTTGCTAGCCTTTTAGCTGACACCTTAAAAGCTCATATGTTAATGTTGTGTTCACAACTTGTTTCTGCTGCCCTGAAGTGGCCAAAAAAATCAATAACTGCAAATTTAATAACTAAGGTCAGTGAAACTGGAGAAAATCAGACTGCCGACTCCTCGCACACAAACCTCAGTGTGAAAGTCCAGCTGGTGAAGTGAATGTCAGTGTGCAGCCTTCACTGGGGAGTTTAGCTGGCCCTGCCAGAAGCAGGCTAATAAGCTGAATCCCCCAGTTCGCCTGCCTCCACTGCTACATTTTCACTTCCTGGCCCGGAGGGGTTTCAAACCCAGCTCAGCCTCTCCCTGTACACCTTGTAATTCATCTTAGCTGGAGGCTCATTATTAAGCCTGGCTGATATTGAATCTTCATGATCTTTTTCTCAACAGTAAAAGGTGAAACTAACCGTGGATGGGTATTTCTAGGCCCGTCCTGGCTCACAGTGAAAATATGTGTTTGTCTGCTCTGCCCTTGGTAAGCACTTTCTGTGGATGAGGCTACATTTCACCGTGCCCCCCGCTTCCTTCTGCTGAAGTGGATGGTGCTACATTATAGCGGGTAACCTAAAACGACACAAAGACTGCAGCAGTTAGCAAAACAATGGGACAGCTCAGGAAAAATGTTTGTGAATCCCTCGCGGACGAAGTGGACATATTCAGGTCTCCATGTGTATTTATTACAGCATTATAACCTCGCTGGCCTGGCTCCATCCCTCTGCTGTCATAATGAGCTGATGAATTGGGGAATTTATTGTGTGATTTATAGGACCCTAACTACAGGCAAACATGTTTGTGCAGCCTTTAATTATGCCCCTTGCTTCACCCTTTGTTCCAAAGGGTAAGCCCTGCACGTGTCCAGATAAAAAGAGATGCAGCATCACTGAAACAATCCTGAAATTTACTATGCCGTCAAGATACCCTACTTCCTGTTTTGTTTATGAGCACAAACTCAGACCTGCATTGCTGCTGCTCTGAGTAAATCAGGTCAAGCCTAGGATGGGGTGTTTTTTCACTTGACTTTTGCAGATTATCTTGATACACAGGCTTGCAGAAGCGAGTAGGAGGTTCAGTGGGAATTCTCTGTGGGGTTATAAAAATACCAACGAGTAGTCCTTCCTTGGTCATATATAAGACAGCTGCTAGATGCCTGGGTGGAAAGAGACTTCAGAGGACATGTGCTTCACAACTCGGGGATGATGGCTGAGAGAAAGAGAGTGCATTCCTTTTCTTCTTCTGCAGCTCTCACAGGCTCACATGTCATGTCTCAGAGATCAGCTGAAGGGATTTTGACTGTGTTGACACATCGTGTGGACACATCAGTGGTAATCTTTCAAGGAGAAAGGCCTGTTACATGATTGTACTGATGGCAAAATGCTCAACTAAACACAACGAGGAAAAACAACTTGATAACAACATTAGCTTGATTAACCAGGTTTTGATAACATCAGTGTCCTACGAAGTGTAACCCAGGTTTTTATCGGTGTGTAGTGTGATAACAGGAAAGGGTTTACTGTCTGTCTCTGCGAGGAGACACTTGGGCTGGATCTAGCATAAATGTTTTCCAGTCCTGATAACATTTTGGGCCCCCGACACACCACTATCAGCGTCAGTGTATAGTCACAGGGTACACAGTGCCAAGGTCACATCCTCACACACATCGGCTTAAGTCATCACTTAATCAAGGGATCAAGGGTGACAGCGATGCAGACACTCTTTTATATATAGGTTGTTGTAATGAGATATGAACTGGACGTGTGATGGCATATCATAGTTGAAGGTAATTACACAAAATGGTATTTAGGATCTATTTACCAGCCCAACCTGGTTATTATGGCTCAAAAGGAATAAATGTGCAGCAGTTTTTATCAAAATGACATTGTAGCTTGTGATGTTTTTGTGTATTTCTTTCAAAAAATGGTGAAAAAAACTTTTATCTAAAAAAACAATAAGACAAGAGAGTAATTTGGCTATTAAACTTATTTGAGGGGGCAATTGCTTTCAGTGGTGGAAGAAGTATTCAGATCCTTTGCTTAAGTAAAAGTACCAGTACAACAATTATACAACAAAAATATTATATTACTACTAAATACATTTTTATTTATTTCAGTGTAGAATTATAGTATATATATTTTTTGTAAGATGTTTCTCCATTTTAAGATCACAGACGTGTCCTTGCCAAACTACCTGGTGGCCTCCTCTGTGGGTCTGTTGCCCACTCAGCTTCTCAACTCCTACCTGGGCACCACGCTTCGCACCATGGAGGATGTCATCGCTGAGCAGAGCGTCAGCGGCTACTTCGTGTTCAGCCTGCAGGTGAGCTGATGGCAGTAATACATTAAGTGTGAAGTTACTAGTTGTTATTCGTGCTGTACGAGCTAGACTACGTAGCAAATGTTTGGCACGTTAATAGTCAGACCAGGTACATTTAGTGTACCAGGCAACAGGAAAAACTTGCTTTTTATTGACGCAGCCCAGACTGGCACACAGACACAAGAGATGACAGACTGTTTGACTCTGAGAAATGCAGCTTGAACATGAAATGGTTTCAGTAATCTCTGCAGATGCGTCACCAGCAGTCTACGATCAACCGTGTTGCAGTGCTTGTTAGTAAAGTGACATACAGCGCAGGACCACACCCTCAAACTTAACTGGAATGTTTTGTTGGTAGATCAGTACTTTTTTCTCTCGCTTATATATGAAATATATCTTGTCTACCAAGCCTGTCCAACCTTATCTAAGTGCAAAAGCATTGACATCTGCCCCTCCTTAAGTCTTCAGTTGCATAAACGTCTAGAGTAGGAATGCTGAGCCTGGTGTAGATATGCCAAATATGCCGACAGTTCGGTTCAGCACACCCAAAGGACATTTGAAGCCGTCACCACATCTCCAACACCTGTTCAGCTTCATTTAAACCTCACAGGTGCTCAGGGATCAGGGGTTGTTTCTGAGCACAACCTCACAGAGGTCAAAGGTCAGTTTAAGATCAAGTGTGTATCCGTGTTTCATGCAGAACTGAAAGCTGTTGCTCCAAATTGACGACTGGCCTTAATTACATGCAAGGCTATTTTCATCACTTGTGTACCCACCAGGATACACATCATACACACAAACATACATTTTCTTCAATGACAAATATACAGAAATAAATATCAAGAATCTTGAGAAAGATGGATTATTTTATTTTATTTGTGGCCCATTACGTTAAGGGATGGATTGATCCTAATTGCCAGATGGGAGTTAGGGCCATTACTGATCAGACACTACCTATGCACATCAAATACACTTCTTTATCAGTGTCACTCAGTGTTTACACTATCAGTTACATTAATTAATTTATGGCTGGCTGCCGACTCAGTTTTTAGTGCTATAGCAATCCTGACTTCATGTTACCTTTTAAGGAATATTTGACATTTTGGGAAATATGCTTATGTATGATGTATGTGGTATGTAAAACTTCAATCTCAATATGTGGTATGAGACATAGTGGTTTCTGTCACTTAGTTTGAAGTAATTTGATTGGCTGGAGCTTGTTTAAAGTTTTGATTCACTGAAGGCCTCTTGATTGTCTTTTTTTCTCACACTGATGGTGGAACATGATTATCTCATCGCCATCACATTTACCAGGGTGTGACCTCTTTCACATACTAGTGCCTGTGTCCTACTATGATTGTTGACTTTGAAGAAGGCAACACTTTTTTTCTATTCTCAAATATGCTCACGGAAACAGTAACTTCATTCTTCAGTGGTTACCTGACAACTGCCCAGGCAATAAATAATCTGGCACATAACCTCCATAAAAGGTGTACACACAAACGAGATAATGTTAATTATTAAGCTGGAAGGAGCTGGAAGACAAACAAAGCCAGGCTAGTGGTTTGAGAGTGGTATCGATCTTCTCATCTAACTCTTGGCAAGAAAATATTAGACACACCTCAGAATGAAATTGTGTTCAATTCACCACAAAAATGAAAGCCTCAAATATGACAAGTGAATGAACGACACAGCTGTGTTGAACACAACATCCTCTTTTGTCCTCTGCAGATTGTCATCAGCATCGGCCTGATGTTCTACGTCGTGCACCGGGCTCAGGTAGAGCTCAACGCAGCCATCGCCGCCTGCCAGATGGAGCTGAAGTCGTCACACATGAACGGCTCCTCCACCAATCACAGCGGCTTCACCTACTGCAGCAAGAGGGCGACGGCTGGCGGTGGAAACTGCGTTAATGTGGTGTGACCGTAGATCGACACACGAGGCAGTAGCTCGTATGACTTGGTCACCGGATTGTTAGACTGCGGAGCTTTGGGGAACCCGCTGAGTTTAGAGAGTGTCGGAAACATGTTGGCAGCGAGGTTTATAATTTTCAACATCATATTCTGACCAGCTTTGTGAGAAGACCCTACGTCTTCAGTCAGTACGGTGTTTTAGAAGTACGCACCTTTGAAGAAATGGTTTTGCGGTACATCGTCTTGGGAGGTGTTTTTTTTTTTCTTTTTTTTATTCTTTTCATTAAGGTACCTCTTAACATTTACTCTGTTACAGGAGATGTCAATGAAATGATGTTTAGAAATATTGGAGGTAGCTGAGCGAGTCATTAAAAATATAACTAGGCATTAACTGCCTGCTAACACTATGAATGTGCAATCTGGAGCTTTCTAGAGAACCAAGGAATTGTTTTTCCATTTCAGTGTCAAAAGAATGCCAACCTATGCACCTTTCTTTCATACTACATCTACTGTTTTTGTTTCATTTCGAGAGATTTTATGATTTGTCTACATCCAGTTCTGAGTCACAGTACAAATAATAAGGGCATTATTCATATTTTTTGAAAGATTCGGCTGTTTAGTCCAGTTCATTTGTGTTCAAGTGTCTTATTTTTGGACTATGGAGAGAGGGGGAAAGCTCTCACTGAGCATTACCAGCCTCTCCGACTGTGTGATTTCTGCTGGCTTACGGCCACATCAGCTGAATTGGCCTTGTCTGCCCGGAGATCATTTCAGCGCTTCTGCAGTTTTGATAAGAGCAGCTGGAGATGAGTGCAGATTTCACAGCAGGAAACTCAGGAATGTTTCTGCCAGGAAAGTTGAAGTGCAGCATGATCGGGAGCTGATCACGCTGCCACATGTTCTGCTACAGAAAGATTCCCACACTGAACTGAAACTGCGATGTCAAGCTTTCCTGTAAATGTTTATAATTCATTTTGGTTTAATTTTATATTTTTATTTGGCTGTGAGATTATCCATTAGGATTATTACATGGTTTTTGCTTAAGATGGTAGTTTTGACCATTCTGTGCAATACAAAGAACGGTGATAAAATGGCATGAATGTCATATTTCAGTGCTGAAACCAAACTAATCAGAAATGCTCTCACGCATACAAAATAACACAAACCTGCGTCTGTGTTTATTTAAGGTTTTACTTACATTATAGACGAGTAAGCTAGATGAGATAATGAGGCTGTTATTTTTTATGTGCCATAATTTGATAAAGCTTTTCAGACGCCATGACACTGGCCCCACCTGAGCTGAGGCTTCATGTGACTTACTTTGTTTTATTACTTAATGTTGCTGGTAATTATAAAAATTATCTGTGAATATTTTTTGTGTTTAAGCTCTAATAATACAACGACAAAGTTTTCATACTGTAGGTTCCTTTGCACAGTCCACAGTACAACAGACAAAACATTATTTTCATACAGATAAGATAAAGTAGGAAGGGGTTTGGTTGGTCAAAAGTTAAAAGTGATGTGTCTCAGAAGCCGACAATCAAACACAACATGGACACAAAGTGATGAATGTGATGATACTTTTTATTTTTACATGAATTATTGTGATGCTGCTCCTCAGACAAAGTCTGATTGAGGAATAATAAGGGCTCCTATATGAAATATCCATCTCTATGTCCCTGTATTTGTTCACAAAAGCCTGTTTTGTAATGCTGGCACAATTTTTTTTCATTTTAAGTTTTGTACTGCTGTTTTTTTTTTCTCCTGTCGAAGCCAGATTTAATGTTCGCCCAAACACATTCCATGCTGTCAGTCCTCTGAAAAGTTATTTTCATGTTGGTTGAAAGGGCCCCTTCCTGTCTGAATTTAGCAATAATGTTTGAAAGCAAAAATATGATAGAAGTCCTACCAATAAGATCTTTAGCCAAGTGTTGGGAATAGCTGTTTACTTCCAGTGTTAAAAATCTGATCTTTATTTTCCTTTCAAAAGTGAACAAAAACTGCTTTCGAGTTGTTAGTCGGTCATGTTCCACTGTACGTATTAATATTCCCAGGTTTGTGTTTCAGTGTTCAACCTGCCTGTTACCTCCCGCTGCCTCTGACGGACATTTCCACGCTGCCAATAGTGTGGAAGAGACACACAAACATCTGCGATCAGAACAGCTTGTTCAGCACCTTCTTTGGAGAGTCCCTGAACGTACTGATCGTTTATTGGTGTTCAGCGATCAGCCTCTCACTCCTGTCATATAAAAATCTTCTGAATCCAACCCAGACATTTTTCCAGTCTCTTACTCGAATTGAACGTTTACGCAGAGAGAGATGAGCACATTTTATGGCTGCGAAATTTATAAGATTTACTCACTACTCTGTATTTCTCACTTTTTAAAGGTGTGGAATTTAGTTTTTCTCACTTCCTGATGAGAAAATGTAAATACAACAAGTCTTTCCACCTGACGTCAGTGACATTTTTAAGGATGTGTCCCTACCCTCCAAAGAAGGTGTGATTCGATGAAGCTGTTCTGCTCAGAAGTGGAAAAGAAGTTATACCATGTTTAATGCAAAAATCAAATACATGAAACTTGATCGGCCTTTGTTGACACACTTCATGATATTTTAGTCTCTCAACTGGGATTTTGATAAACTGAGATTATGGAAAAATTAGCAGTTTTACAGTAAAGGCTTTGGTTCTTCCTAGGTGGGCTCTACTTAACTTAGATATAGTTATGCAACAACTGATTCCTAAGGGAAGTATATTTCATAGACACCCACACAAGACCTGTCTGGGATGTAACTGCACACCTGAACTGTTGTAGAGGAGTACAGCGTGATATCATTGACTTAAAGGGTCAAGTTAAGGGTCTCGTTTGGTGCTATGAAATGCAATACTTCCCATCTGTATCAAGTGCATTACACATATGCTGTATTTTGTAATACAGAGAATTTTACAGTGTATAAATATTGATATTTATCGCTGTACAATGCTTGTTCAGTGTTATTTATGAGAGAAAATAAAACCTGTCTGACTTTGTTACAACATTTTTGTTCACTTTTTTTTAACTTACTTACATACTTACTTTTTTTAATACATGTATTTTAAAAACTTAGCTTAACACAAAGATTGGAAACAGCCAGCATCGCTCTGTCAACTGATAACAATATCCACCTACCAATACCTCTAAAGCTCACTGATAACATGTTTTATACAAAAAACAGTGTAAAAACAACAATTTATTTTATGAATGATTATGTACCACCTGACTATTAATTTGCAACAAACCTGGAGAGTTGCCTGGCAACTGCCCGTAGCCATGAAATAGTCCGGCACATAACCCTGTAATACAGTGAGTTATCGTTTTTACACAAGTTTCTGTCCAGGTTAAACAAACGAGATACAACATGTTAATAGTGAGCTTTAGAGGTGCTGCTAGGCAGATGTTACCATTTGACAGAGCCATGCTAGCTGTTTCCCACTGTTTCCAGTCTTTGTGCTAAGCTAAACTAACCGGCTGCTGGCGGAGAGCAATATTTATATGTCTTGCATCTAACTCTCTGTCAGAAAGTGCACAGTATATGCGTATTTCCCAAAATGGCAAACTTTTACTTTAATGTAGACACTTGTGATCCAGTCCATTCTTTGTGTTTAATAATTTACAGCTCTGGATACCTTATGTAATACTGAGTGTACCCCTGTCCTTGTTTGCCTTTACTAAACTTTCCGACAACCTTGTTATTGAAGATGGAAAAAGCAGCCTAAAGTAACTGGTAACAGTGGGAGACTCACACAGATGTGTTGAGTCCCTAGATATTACCTGGCTTCATCCCCGACCCTTTGAGAGTGATGGAAGACAAAATGTTCTCGCTCAGAAGGTTTCCCCTTATCTTGCAAACCTCTAAATAACTGTCAGTCCTCAAATATGCAGCAGCAGCAGCAGCACTGTACGGCCAGAAATAATGCTGGCTTCTGGGGCAGTTTGTCACAGCGATTTTGAAGTGAAGTAGTGATGGATGTGGCGGTGGCGATATAGAGTGGAGCACCACTTACGCTTGCCCTTGCCTCGCCTGTGACGGGGGAGGTGGGTGTTTGTGTGGACAGGGTCTGACAGACATGGTCCAGATAGATTCTGATGGGGAACCACACACAAAGTACAGTGGAAAAGTAGCCCACAGCCATCTGCTCACACCCCAAAATACAGCACAAATACAAAAACCCTGCCACAGTCTCTCAATCAAACTGCAACAGACCAGACTCCTCTTGCACTTTATTGTTCCATCTGTTACCAGGAGCTGCGGCACAGACTCGTCTGCTGCTCTTCACACAACCCGGCGATCTCTTCCGGGCTCGGGTCAGATCTGTGTCCGATCCATCATCGTCCAACCCTGCCTCAAAGGACAAACCTCATCCCACAGCCTCCCCGCCAGCACATGGATACGTCCACACAAAACCAAGAACATTCATTTTGACGGGCCTCAAATGAAAGCCCCAGTTCTCACTGAGGGCTACGCTTTTGGAGGAAAACTCCAAAAATACATCTGTGAGGCTGTTGGTGCTTCAACAAACACATCTCAGAGTGAAATTATAAAAGGAAAAAAAACAGGGTGAGTGAAATGATCTTGGAAAACGTCCACGCAGCCTTCCAGAGGGAAACTTATGATACGGATGTTTATGGATTTGTGGAGGAGGGAAACATTGATAGGCCGCTGGCAGAGGGATCCTGCTCAAGGCAGACGGATAGATCACATGACCACTTTCTTGGCCCAGACAGCTGTTGCCTCCATCTGTACCATCTCTGACCTGCTGCTGTTCTCCTCCTCTATGTTGTAAAAAACTGTGAAACTGCTCAGTACACAAATGGGGCAACATAGTGTACCTCTGGAGGACCACGGGAAACAATTTCACTCAGATTTCTGACAATGCTTTGCTGCTCATTAGCAGGAATAATCCCTGTGATGTTATGTTCATCAATACGAATCTAGACCTTTTTATTTTTCCCTCCTTGACAGTTGTTATTTTTCCATGCAAGACCCATCCTGTACTGGCTTGAAGCTGACATCAGTTTATTTCTATTTAAATTTTGATAAACTATTAAATGTCCTTTTTGATAAAGAAAAATGTCAAACATTTGCAAGTTCCAGCCAATCAAATGTGTGGATTTATTGCTTCTCTCTGTTTTATGCATTTTAAATTCAGTATCTTTGACTTTTTAACTGTTGGAGCAATTTGAAGAGGTTTAATGGGTATTTCTATGGACTTCTTGATAACTCTAAGTCTGTTTTTATGATGTTTTTATGTAGTTAATTGCATGATAATATTCTGAATAATATTTTTAAAAAATTACTACTTCTACTTCAACTGACCTTAAGAACTTGAAACGATTATTTGATTGACAGAAAAAATAATTGGCAACTATTTTGATAATTGTTATTTATCGTTTAAGTCATTTTCAATCAAAAATGTTCCTGGTTCCAGCTTCTCAAATGTTAGTATTTGCTGCCTCTTTTTGTCAAATATGAATGTAAACTGGATATCTTTATATTTTGGACTTTGAACAAGACATAACAAGACTTCACCTCAAGCTTTAGGAAATTGTAATGGCATTTTCACTATTTCTGGACATTTTTTAGATGTAATGATTATTCAAAAATGTAAATAATCGTTGGTTGCAGCCCTACTTTAAACTGAAAACTACCAAATCTGGATTTTTGCAGGTGCATACAAAAGGTTCAGTTCTTATTCTTTCTTATCCAATCAACAAAGCAAGCAGAAAGAAAATCTGAAAATTGTCAGATTTGTGGCACAGTGTGTTACATTTTGATTACCTGAGCTTGTCTAACAAGAATCAGGCTCAGAAGATAAAAAAATAAAATGTATATGTATATAATGTTTTAGGCTTCAGGTGAACTCATTAGAGCTGGACAGACTTGGTTCATCTGTCCTTGCTAATCAAGAACCAGTGAGCAGGGGACAAACGCAGGAGGGAGGCCTGTTCTGATGACGCCTGCTCCCAGGGAAGAGTCACATCTGTGTCCTCTCCTAAGGTCAGCTGTGCTTCTCTCCGTGTGACTCTGCTGTGAAAACTGTGCCGTCTGTGCGCCGAGCAAACACGGAAACACACTCTCAGATTTGAAGGCTGCGTCACAGACAGAGAGGTGAGGGAGACGTCTTGACAGTGTGTTGGCAGAGACTGTGAGGAGGAGGTTACATCTGGTTTGGGGTAGAACTGAGACAGTGAGACAGTCATAATGTAGAATATAGGTGCTATTAAATCATTACATACAGTGTCATTCTAATAGGCCTTTCTCACAACAGACATTTTACATGGAAAACCACAGGTGTAATATGAATAAGGGCTGCACTACATTTAGCATTACTGGTTTTTGGACCCTATGGCAGCTCACTGACAAGCTTACTGATACACTTCAATGGTACCAAGCCATCATTAATCATTAACTGTGCTCAGGTAATCAAAACGATTACAAGTCAAAATGTCTGCTGTGGAAAAGTCCCACGTCCCCATGCTCACACATACATGTATAGTACACCATCACACATGCACACAAATATATTCACTACAAACACAACAACATACATAATCCGACTGTCTACCTGTTTTGTTCTGTCCAACATATTTTTGTATTGTATACAGTGTTGGGTGGGTAAATATAGTTTTGGGCCTCCACTCTGATTAGTTTGACAGAGCTCAGCTTGACAATTACAACTAAATTGAAACCTTTTCCCTTTAAAATCATTTTTCGGCTCTGTGATAGAAAGACATGTCAAGGCTAACATCTGTTCATGTACATAAAGACCTTACTGTTTAATGTAACGTTATCCACATCATCCAAAAGACTATGTAGGATTTTTTAAAATTATTGTGGATATTTATGGTCATATTCAACTATATACTATAACCCCTCTCCTAAATCAAATTTTAATTCGTTTTATTTAGTTTATGACAATTGGGCAGGTTCTCTGCTCTAATTAGATTACTTTACTGGTCTGCTCCGTCTTGTCATGTTTTGTTGTGTCTGTTTGTGTAATCTATTTTGTTGTCTAAATCTAAATTGCTAATTAATTAATTAAAAAAAAAACATCTAAGCACTGATAGTAACTTTGCTGAAAATTAAGGGTAGCCATCCTAGACCATCAGTGACCATTCATGTACTGCAATGAAGAGGGAGAAAATTTGTTGCAGTGGCCTAAATCTGCAAGTGCATTAACAAGTCACCCTGATACATGTTTGACTTCTTATTTGTGCACAATTGTGAGGAATCTGCTGTTGGGTCATGTTTTATGGACTTTATGGATAGCTTAGATTACAGTGATGTAGTGGTTAACATCATTTTGAAATTGGAGTCACCATTCAGACTCAGACTGATCTTATTTTATGTCTTTTTATTGTAAATACCAAACCCTGGACTGTCATCAGAAATTGTCACTTCTTTTAAACAATTGCAATTCAACTCTGTAGTGCCCACTAGTGGTCAGATGCCAATACTGCATACACACAGTGCTGGCCATGTGAGGTCTCTCATACATATTCTAGACCACAGTATAAGTCTTACCATAAATCACATTCATTCATATAATGTGACAGAAGCTACAGCTGACTTTATTTTGAAATACAGATACATAAAGATCACGAATGATGACTGGACAAACTCCACCATACACCTTGTGGTCAGATTGTTCTGTCAACGGTTGTTTCAAAGGTCAAGAATTAATTTTGAGCCTCAACTATAACATTAATTTCAAAACACAGCAAACTTTGATATTTCAACTTTTATTGGCGCTTTCTACATTGATTTAGCTATTTTTAACACAGGAAAAAAAGCTTGAGCAGAGACTCATTAGAAGATAAAACTCATCAAATCAAGACATAAAATTTACAGGTAATCACCCTCAGACGAGGTCAGAACATCTTCCTTCAAGGAGAAAGTGTTACTGTGGTCTGAACCCAGCACTGACAAGACCTGAACTGTAAAACACAACAAGAAAGAACAAAAAAGCTTTAAATGCCATGCTTCAGGTTGTTTTGTCCATTTCTAACCAGCGGAGAAGCTACAGTAGATTCCCCAGTGATCACTGGTGTAACGTCCACAGTCCAGCTTCTCCAGTCCCACCAAGGCCATGTGGTCAGGGGCCAGGCGTGGGACGCCGTCTTTGGTAGCCGGGCGGAAGTAGACCCGGTCGAAGCGGCAGCGACTGACGTAAGGAACAGTCTTGTTGCTGTTGGCTTTGGTGTCCCACGTGTAGCGGCAGTGCTCCTGCTTTCCCAGCCGCTCCCACACATCACAGACACTGAGGGGCAGACCCACCTTGGCCACCTGAGATGGAGCACAGGGCAATTATTACTAAAGAGGTAAACTGTGTGATTACATGTGTGGGGAAAATTGATAACCAAAAATGTAAGCGTAAACATATTGTGATGACATGATGTTAAATGACTGACCTCTGTGTCCCGCAGGTTTGTGTCCCCTCCAAACAGGACGGTGACATCGTCGGGTGCCTCTCTCATCCTCTGCATCGCCACTCGCAGCTGTTTCATCCGTTCCTCTGCGTGGCCTTTACAGCTCTCAAGGTGGGACGTCATCAGACACAGCTTCTGGCCTTTGAAACTCACCTGATTTCAAAGAGAAAAATCCAACTTTGTATCAGCTACTGTGAGCTGCATTGACACTGAGCATTTGGACAACTATCTGTGCACAAACCTGAGCTACAAGCAGATTCCTCATCATTTGAGTGGTGGGGTAAGTTACTATCTGGCTTTCCACGAATTTGACTCGGGCCTTCTTCAGCATCATCCCAGTGAAGTAACCTTCTTCACCACCTGGTGAGCACAAGTTAAGAGGAGTGACAGTTATATATCATAATAAAATAAAAATAAAGTGCATTTTGACTGATAGCAGGAAAATGACAGGTGTTAGTAATAATATTGATGATGACTCTGTTCTATTCAAGTGTCCCAGTAAGCCATGACATGCTGTGACATGTCAAAAAGTATTCGGTGAAATTGAACATACCGTACCTTCAATGATTAGGTAGCTGACAGCCCGTTTCTTCAAGTACTGGACATAAGGTGGAATGAGCTCCTGCAGGAACACTACATCAGGAGTGTATCTACATGGAGAGAGGATTCACTTTAATACAAATACTACCTGCCTTCCTTCTGCTTAATAACCTGGGGAGGCTGTCCAGTGTGTGATACACACACTAATAAAATATCAAGTGAAGCCAACAAAGAGTGACAGCGTATAAACACAAGCTTACAGGACTAAGTAGGAGCACAGGCCTCTGGCACGCTCTGCAAGGTTGTCTGTATCAAGTCCATCCACGTTCCAGGAGATCAGCGACAGTTTATTGTCATCTTCTTCTGAAGGTTTGCATGTGGAGGCTGGACTGTCTTCAGTCAAATCTATACTGGAAAATGTTCAGAGACTGTTAATTAATTTGGATTTAAATGTTGGCTGGCTATGACAGAAAGAGTCATGGGTAAATCTTATCACACACAGTAACGTTATCTTGGACTTTGGCAAAGGAGGGCAGACAGTAGACGTACCAGTCTCCTGGAGGTTTTTCCTCAACCTTCTGCCTCTTTGTTTTGGGGCTGGTCTCTGAGTTTGGAAAATCTCCTTCAAAGACTTTCTCCATGTCAGCCTCAAAGAATGAGTTCAAAGCTCTCTGAAAGACAAGCGATGGGTAAGGTAAATCAGGGCCAACTGCCCGAAGATTTTCATGCCATCCACAGATTTTTAAACATTTTTAGCATTAGAGGCTGCTCAGTAAAATAAGCTGCAGCAATGTAGAATTTGTTAGCTGCAAAACTAACCTAGCTAGGTAATGTCACATCTCAGATGGTGTAACAGTTAGCTACTGTACCTCCATCTCCCATTCATTTTCAGCCAGGTAGCATTGAGCCACTGCGTTGTCGGTTCCTGTTATTGCAGCAAACTCATCGCAGAGGCGAGTTCTGTTTTCTTCCACATTAGAAACTGACGGTTTGTCCGAGTCGGATGTAGACGCCATATTTTCTAGCAACTCGTTTGATTTATAGAATTACACAAGAAAAGTAGTTACAGTTAAATGTTAACATATTTCCATGTTTTCTCTGCAAGTTAGCGCTGCAAGTTATTTTAGGTGTATCAGAGAAAGACTTCCGGATGAACTTCCTAAATGCAACAAATCCCAACGTAGCACTTTGTATTTTACTTTGTATGATTAAAAGTAAACAACTCTAGGCTTCGTGTACAGCTAATAATGATTATCACCATATATTGTTATTATTGTGGTGCTGTTTACTTTCTGAACTACAAATCTGGTCGAAGCGCAATTTAGCTAGCAAATTAGCTCTAAGTTTCGCCCGGACGATTTATCGAACGCAACAGCTTCCGGTACGAAGTAAACATAAATTTGACATTGGCTGAATTTATCAGCGTTAAATATGGTTTCCCTGTCTTTAAATTCGCTAAAACAAATAATGAGAGCAATGGTAGATAATCAAGGCTTCGACAGAGTCCTGAGAAAGGTAAAGATGCACATTCTGTGACTTTTCTTGACCGTCTTAAGATGTATTTCTCTATTCACACTATGTATCTCAGCTTGCGCTTTTAAACGCAAGTTTCCCGAGCTGCACACCGTCCGCCTTGTTGCACCGTCAGAGCTCTGTGTTTTCCTCAGGTGGACGTTTTGTCTGCCAGCCCAGGTAAGGTGGTGTGTGAGATGCGGGTAGAAGAGGAGCACACCAACCGTGGAGGGACGCTACACGGCGGGTTGACAGCCACCCTGGTCGATGTCATCTCCACCATGGCTATCATGTACAGTGAGAGGGGAGCGCCAGGAGTCAGTGTGGATATGAACATAACGTGAGTCTATGAACAGTGAAAACCTGAAAAAGCTCAGATCTATACTCCACTGATCCCCCACATCCTTGGCATCACCTGTAGATTAAACTTTGAATTTTGAATAGCCACTTGAGCATTGGTAGAAGGGTTAATAACTTCTATCTAATGCCCTTATCTTTTTATTAATATTTTACAGCTTTCTAATACATTTCAGGTATGGCTGTAGCTAGAAATACTGATTAAGAAAATATTTAAAATCCTTTCATTTATTTATAATTTTAATCTTTCAGTTAAACGGGCAGTCATTTTCTGTAACTATTTTCTTAATTTTTATTTGATTATTTTTGTTGAAGTGGTCACGTGAACATGTCTTGAGTCTAAAAATACTTCAATCAGCATATAAAATACAATAATGTGTAAGTTTTTAGTTGTAGGACGTAAACCCCATGTTCATAAAAACCCTAAATGCCCCTGAAAACATGCAGAGGACATGATCTAAGTGTCCTCAACAATACCCACAGCCCTGACTTCAGGCCTTGACCTTCAGTGTGTTAACCAGGTCAGGTTTAAGATTAACTTCATAAACTACAAATGACTGGAAACAAACGTCAATGTCTTACAGATACATGAATGCTGCCAAGATGGGAGAGGACGTACTCATCACTGCTCAGGTTCTCAAGCAAGGACGGACGCTGGCATTTGCCACTGTAGACCTCACCAACAAGGCTACAGGGAAGCTCATAGCACAAGGAAGACACACCAAACACCTTGGCAGCAGCTAAAATGTCTCAACTCTGTGCCTGTCTGTAAATCACATATCATGTAACTGTCCAGTCAAAACAAAGGACTTTGAGTGAAGATGCAAACTAACCTGACTGTAAATTGTCAATTCTGACCTGAACTACTGTATCAATTGTACTATTTCATGCACATGCAATAAAACAAATAGACAAGAGTTATGCTTTCAGAATTTGCATTGTATTGGGATATGCTCAGCAGTATTGATTTGAGAATCAACAGGAAAAAAACCCAAAAGTTACACGCCTTCTACCCTTTCAACTGAACACACTGAATCAACAAGGAGCAAAATTATATGTACTATGTACTTCATATTCTTGGACAAGCAAGCCTGCAAAACCCAATTTTAATTTGATGAGCATGGCAGCAAATTATCTTAATTTTAGTAGGTCAAATTAAACAAAAATCAGTTAGCTTTCAGCAACTTTTGTTAGGTATGTTAAACATTAAGTATGTCACCATTTCAGTTTCTCACCAACCCACATCCCAAATAAAACAAAACATAAAACATCAGTTTTCAGTAGCTTAAATGAATGGTGCATGAACGGCTTGAACGGTGACAATGACCTTCAACATCTAACCAACATGTCTCAACTTTGTGTACAATGCCTTTCAAGTCACTCAAGATTTTAGCAAAGGCCTGCCTAGCATGTTTCAGAGGAAAGCAAATGACACCAAAACATTTTTTAAAAGTCCAGCAAAAAAACTAAGGCGGTTTATAAGAAGCAATACCTACACCATATGATTTGACAAATATTGTTCATCTTGTTTTCTTTTCTTATACAGGTGTTTTAACGCCTATTCACACCTGTCCTTGGTCAAAAGATTGTGTAAAGTTGTTCTAGAAACCCCATTGACATTACAAACAAGCTTTAACAATCCTTTCTTATGACAACAAGGATATAAAACACGTCCATCTGAGAACCACCGTGAAGACCTGTGTATTGTTTGTTCCTGTTTTGATGCAACATAAAGAGTTCCTTCAATGACCGGTGCTGTTGACAGTGCGGCTCCAAGAGAACAACCAACCACTCAAAATCAATGTTCGTGCAGGTTCAAATAAACAAAAATGGATGAGTGAGTAGGAGGGAATGAAGAGGGAGTAAAATAAAAAAACGGGGGAACCAATCCAAAAATGGCAGAGAGGAGAGGAGGAACATTGGGAGTGTGAGGGGAAAAACCAAGGATGGGAACTGAATCAGCTTCAGGTCAGGGAGGGGAGAACGAGTAGGTAACAAAAAAGGAGAGATCCAAGCACAAGTTCAAATCTTTTAAAAGGAAACGGGTGGAGATGAGTACATCAATTTGCTTCTGAAGGCTTAGGCAGGAGGGAAGGGAAGGGCTTCTCCCTATGTGGCTGAGTGGAGCAGGAAGCCTTAATCAGGCATGTATGGGCGGAGGTGATCCTCGATGTCTCCAACACCCCAGCAGGTCAGCTGGTCCTGGGGCAAGTATAGGCAGAGGCTGCACAACTTGAAAACTGTGGCCTTGGTTTTAGGAGTCTACAAGAGAGGTGGACAGAGAACATGTGTGATAAACTATGTTAGGAGACTGTCTTGAGGTTCCAGTTGATCAAATCAGTGACATTAGAATTTCAGTGGACTGTCTCACCTGTAAGTGCTGTCTATCCATGAAGAGAAATACAGACTGAGTTGGGTTGTTCATGACCATTCCAGCCTTGTCTTTACGACCCAAAGCATGCAAGCACTGCTTCTCGTAGTCTCCATGATGAAATTCAAACTTGGCCTGTAAATATAATGATAGACTTGTGTTACATCCAGGATAGGACTGGGTGATACACGTATCAAAATGATTTGATTATTCAAACAGTATTACAATGTGCACAAAAAGGTTGTTATCAGTTAGAAAATAACTTTTATATTTGAGTTTTGTTAGGCTTTGAGACTGTTGGTCAAATAATATATTTGAAGACAAAACCTCAGATTCTGGGAAAACATGAACTATTTTCACTGTTCTGACATTTCATAAACTGAACAATCAATCGATTGATTTAGCAAGTAATCTGTATATGTATCAAAGTAATCCTTAGCTGAAACCCTAATTATGATCAAAATAATAACAGGCTTCAAACATTTACAGCCTGAGTAATCTGACGAGGGGCCAAGTTCTGACCTGAACAGGCCTGAAGGGTTCATCATCGGCCCCCTTCCATCTGGAGAACAGCAGACAGACAATCTTCTCAATATCGTTGCGTGGCCAAAGGATGAAGTCCATCTCCTGTGTGCAGCCTATCACATCCTACAGCAATATGAGAAGAAAGAGCAATGTGAGACACAACTGGTCTTATTCAAGCTATTCCTCCTAAGATGGTACACTGACTTACCCTTCGCATTGACTGGTATCGGGGGGCGTGTAGTTGCACAACATCTTTGTGCAGGAGTTCTATCGAACTCTCGAGAGAGTAGCTGGAATCCCGCACACCTCGTAGGATGTTTTCTTCATAATTGTTGGTCATCACTGGCACAACTTCAGCTACCTCAAAAAGTGCAGACTTCTTCTTCTGTAATGACAAAAAAAGCACATATTTTAAGTCGTCGTTTCACATTGGTCATATAATAAGGAACACATCTGAATATGACATTTAAATTTGTTACATTAAGGTACGAGAGACGAATGTGGTTTGAGATTGTGTCAAAAATTACTGTGTTCTTCCACTTCACTGACAAACCTTTTCTTTGAAAACGAAGGCTATATAAATCTTGAAGTCAAACTGATCCGCCAAAGATTCCCTTTTCTTCCGAAGTTGAGCTCGAAGTCGATTTCTTGTCTGATTTCTTCGTGAAGTTGGGTCCCCCATGGTTAGATTTTGATGGTAGTGTCTTCCTCTCTTGTGCAGAATATTTTGGCTACACTCTCGACTTTTGTATTTATAGTTGGATAAAGGATGGAGCTAACTACCCTTTGCAGAAACAACGCATCAAACGACTCTAGAATAGATCTGTGAATTACCCACTAACTACCAACTGAAAAGGTCAACAAATCAGAAACACAACTAAGTCATTTTAATTTTTGTAAAAGGGCAGTGTTGAGGAGGGGAATGATCAACAGGCTAAGACTACATCTCCTTATTACTGGTTCAGAAATCCATGTTTTAAGACATGACTTAAGCCAAATTAGCTTTTTTTTTTCAACCTGCCATCGATAACGGATTACAAGAGATTTAAATGAACTAGCAACTCAAATTTGACTAACTTTTCTTTCTGTGAATGTTACTGAAATCAACAGAAACGGCTGCTACTGTAAAAGCCCATACCGGCAATACATTTTTGCCAGTGAAATTGTAGTACACAGACTAGCAAGCAGACAAATATTCTATTGTTTGGGTCATTTCAAAGTCCCTCATCCATGGCTGTCGTTGTGTGTTTGTTTCTCTGTAGAGACTGCGTTATGTGCGTGTTACAGGCGGATTGGGGGTACAGACGAACATGGCAGGAAAATACAGATGCCAGGAGATATTGGCACCGGGTAACATCGAAGACTACTGTGAAAGTACCTTGACATTTCCTTGACTGTTACTGCCACTCATTTGGCCCACGGCCTGCGGTGCTGCCACTGCCGATAGTCATGATGTGGGCGTATTTTTAGCACACTAGCTAAGGTGAGCTAGCAAGCTAATCTAGGCATTCACTTCCAACACTAACTAGTAGTGAACCAACAATATAGCTACATCTTATCTTTTGACTGATTGGCTTAATTGAGGCCTATGTGTGGTTGGCTAGCTAGCGTACAGTCATCTTTCCACGCGTTTACATTTTCTCGCCCGCTTCAATGTGACTGCCAGTGCTGTGAGAGTCGAGAGACCTGCGGGGTTAACCGACTAACTGGTTTTGCTTATGCTCAGCATTTTAGCTCGGTATAATTTGCTCCAGTCGTGTCTTGTCAACAACTACATCCACAAAAATCAGCCAGGGAATCAATAGCCAACCAACGGCAAACGCTGAATGGCGAAATCAACGTTAGCTGAACAAAATCTCCCCTTTCCACGTCTGAAGTTTCGAGGTGTTTGCTGCGCTTGTTTTCTTTCTCTTCTTTTCTTCAGTCGTCACAACCTCCGACTCGCCCTGCTGCATGCCATGTCAAGATAAATCGACAATCCAGCTGAAATCCTCCGTTCTTTCAGTCGACATGTGGCGTGTTCTGTCTCCCGGTGGGCCCATATTTAACGGCGTGTCGTCCAACGTTTTTCCGTTTGGTTTCTTTGTGCGTTTACGGGCAGCTAATAATGGCACACACAAGCTCGTCGATCCACAGCCACCCCAAAATGGCTGCACAGTCAACTACGAACTACAAAGATGTGACGTGTGTTGACATGTGACCGCACGAGGAAAAAAACAACAGCACGTAAAAAAAACCTTCCTCACCAGTGGCGCCTTTACCACGTGACGGTGTGGGCGTATTTAAGCCCCTGGCGCGAGATTATCAGAAAAGAGAAGAGTCAGTCTCAAGAACGAGGTGCAGTCCCTTAACGGTAAGTCTGTTTAACGTTTATATACTTTTAATTGCCTTAATTTAATTACCTCCACAGATGCTGCTCAGTAAGTATTGTTGACGGTGACTACCTTTATGCTAACCTTCGCCGTGGTCGCCTAAATCAGCGTATTTGTAGCGTTGGCTAACTCAGTCGGCCTTTTGTGCCGCATTTTTCCTACAGACATTTAAGCGTTTAACTTTACTCATGAGATCACATTTTAAGAAGCACACGTAACGATAATTGTTGTCTTGTTTAAAATCTGACGTTACCAAGCTATTATCTGTTAAATTTTAAACTAGCTTATTTTGGCTGTTGTCAAATGTGTCACACTCGGTTCACTTCAATGTGTAGTGACGTTATGCTAATTTCCCCGTCAGGAAAGAAAATGAGTTTCAGTGGAAAGCTAAAACACAACCACCAGAGGTCTAATGAGAATATAAAGGTGAGTAGTTTATCCCCCAGTTTAAAATGTGCTCCCTCCGATTAATGCCCATCAAATGTATTGTAACTCCATAGTTGATAGACTCAGTTGAAGTAAGATTACCAGGATATCTTGCCACTGTTGGTGTGGATATCATCACACAGGCCTTAATGACATGATTAACTATTGGTATCTCACTATCTGTAGCTGAGAAACCGGGAAGAGATAAGGGCAAATGTAACATGGTTAGGATGAGTCACTCCTAACTTTTCTTTTTGGCTTTTTCAGTCTCTGTAAATGGTGCTCATGACTTAGTCTTAAGACTAAACAAAAACAGATTTCTTTAGATGACAAATACTGTAAACTATCTTGACTGAGCGTTCCTTGAAGTAGTGAAGGTTATATCTGCTGTGCTTTAGAACTGTATCAATGTTATATTGCACAGTAACAATGGCAGGTCTTAGCTCCTGCAATTTAGACATACAAGTCAAGTGTCTTGATTTTATATGGCTGTACTTTCAGACATGGTCTCCCCCACAGCTCAATTGTAAAAAATATCACATTTTTATATGCCTGAAACATGCCAACAGTGCTCTGAAGCTGTGGCCAAACATTTACAAACTGAGCTTGCTGACTACTCTGTAATGAGCCCTGCGGAGAAACTTTCCCACGGCTGAAAGAATTTGGGCCCTGCCCCTGTTCCCACACCTGTGGGCCTGTTGCACACAGTGTTTAGACACTTCTCTTATGCCCTCTCCCATGGTGACAGTGTAACTAAAGTAAAGCATACAAAGTGGTGCTAAGCCCTGATGAATAGAGGTGTTGAAAATGAGAACGCAGGTCATGTTAGTTTCCCATGTGACTCAATATTAAGACCCCTCTGTGAAGGGGTCAGAATCTTTCTGCTTACTCATATCTGCGATTTGTGATCTACCAGACTATATAAGTTAACACTTTGACTTTTTGTCTTCCAGAGCTTTTTCACACAGTCTCCAAAGGCAATGGGACCCCCCAGGCAAACCCTGCAGGTCCTCCAACCCTCAGCTGTCAACAAAGATTTGGGAAGGTCTGCTCAGGTATGCAGTGGCTTGTTGCTGGAAGTCATTTGAGTTGGTGACACTTTTGTCCATGTCCATGCATTAGATCAAAACTTTGTATATTGATATTGTTCCACTAAGAGAACAGCGTCTTTGTATTTTCAAAACATTTAAAAAGAAATGGGTTCTAAATGAGTTGTCTTCTTAGGCAGGAAAGGTCATTCCCAAAAGAAAACAGTGGAGCGCAGAACAAACTAGAGGTCCAAAGAGGGTGAAGGCTGAAGTCAAATCCACACAAACGGAAGAAACCCAGTGTTTGACAGATGGCATGTCCAATGAAGCATATGAACTTATGGTCAAAGGTAGGTAGGGATTCATAATCAATGACCTACAGACTAACAAATTGTGCAATCTACCCCAACAATAATTTTACATTTGTCTTGAGGTTAAATCAATGTTGCTGTTGTAGAAACGCCACCTTCCACCTACTGGAAAGAGGTAGCCGAGGAGCGTCGGAAGGCCTTGTACAATGTTCTACAGGAGAATGAGAAGGTGAGTTAATCTCTAAGAGTCGGCTAATGTTTAGCTGCTAATTGAGCTGTTCCCACGCTCCCACTGACTGAGTTGACCTTGGTTGGCTCCTGTCCAGAGCCAGCTGGCACTCAATTTTGAAGTAACGTTGCACCTAAATACTCATTGAAAATAAGTTTACTTTTTTTTACATTTTTGCTTAATGTATGTGTGTGTGTTTTTTTTTTTTTTTTTTTTTTAAACCAGTTGCACAAAGACATCGAGGCCAAAGATGAACAGATAACAAAGCTCAAGTGTGAAAATGAAGAGCTGCAGGAGCTGGCACAACATGTACAGTACATGGCTGATATGATTGAGGTATGGCTATCTGACTTTTTTTGCACAAGAATCACATACGCGGCCTATATTGGAACATGACCTGGTTTGGCTTCAAACCTTGCTGCACACACTTCCTGAATATTAAGCTAAATTGTTTACTCAGTGTATAAATGTCACGTTTGTCACAAGGACCAGTGTGATTAAGTAAACTTGAAACAAACTGGACTACACTGAGGGACCACGTCCCTTGGTACTTAAACTTAATATACTGTATCATGTCTTTAGAGGCTGACTGGGAAGAGCCCGGACAATCTGGAGGAACTGAGGGATATTGCCCTTGACGTAGATGAGGACCAGGAGGATGAAGATGACTATGACGACGACAGTGAAGTGACGAGTCAGAGTGAGGAGGAAGAAGACTCTGATCACAATTTGAGTGAGGAGGAGGAGGAGGAAGAGACCTCAGGAGAGTGAGATTAAACAACTCTTGTATGTCATGGGACTTTGTGCAGATTTGAGCTAAAATGAGTTTTGGCAGCAATGAATGACCGTCCATTTGCCTAACCTGGCTTTTCAAAGTAATTTATGTACTTCAAACTGCTTTTTTTTTTTTTTTTTTAAAACTGCAATTTTATATTTTTAAGCCTTGAACAGACAGGCTGGTTTTCTTTTTAAAGTTATATTATACTTGTCTGTCCTTGTTCAAGTGAAGAGGTGTTCAAAACTAAGCCAATATAAGCCTTTGTTTCACAGCAGACATTTTGACATGTCACAGTAGGAAAAGGTGTAAAACAATTGCTGAATTTAGTTTTGTGAGTGCTGGCTTACTGGGGCACTTTATGAGAACAGTCAGTTTGTTAGTAATGTCATAGCACAAGGAGTACTGGGGACATTTGTTGCAGCTATAGCCACTGACTGGCTGCAACATACAGACCGCCATCAGTTGCTGATTCTGAAGAGGTTGCAGGTTCCAACCTGAACCCCCCCCGTGAGCCAGACTAGTCTCCTGCAGTGCTGTTTCACGCGATGGGGGCTAGGAGCAGGGCCACCAACCAATCACTGACTCTGGTGTTTTTGGATTATTTGAAAAAGGCAATCTGTATTTTTCCTACCATGAGAAGTCAAGATGTGTGCTGTGAAAGGCCCATTGAGATGATTTTGCTCCATATTGTTGCATCCACTGCCAGACGTGGCTTACAGCCTTGCTTCAAGTATTTTGGTTTACAATGTTAAAGTGTGCAATGTTGTGTACATAAAGTGTAATGTAAAAAATAAACACCTTTTTTATAAAACTTATTTTGTTTAAGTAGTTTTTAGGTTATGAATCTGGTCAGTCAGTGAAATGTTAACTGGCTGTGCCCAACATGCAGAGTAGTACTTGTACTGAGGACTATCACCTGAATCTGCAGCTTTGAAGCACGATTCAGCTCATTGTTTAGCTGCCCAGCCTGCAATATTGTTCGTTCTCGCAACTAGTTTTTGGACACAGCAGTCTTCAACGAAAGAGCTCAAACCTACTACCTGCTAAACGGCAGACAGACAAAGCTGACTAGCTGGTGAGCATAGTGGAGTATTTAGCAGCTAAAGATCCAGATATTTCCCTCCAGGAGTTGGTAGAAGTGGGGAGGAAAAAAAAAAATCCACACTTAAGTTTAAATTATGCAAAAATAAACTTTATTGCAACTTTTGATGAGCAGAGGAAATACTGCTAACCACAATGGAGAATAGTAGTATGCAACTAAATGGATCAGTACGGAAGCTATCGACCACAGAGATGGATAAAGATCAATTTCAGCAAAGTGTACCAAGGTATTCTTAAAACCACTCTCTAAATAATTAAAGATGTGCACATTTTGACAACTTGTAGTTTGTGGTGATTAGAAATCAAACAGCCAACGAATCAACTTGACTTAACACTGGTAAACTGCAAGTTTGTAAGAAGAAAGTAGCTCACTCGAAAAAAAATGAACAAACACTGCATGAGTGGGTGAATTCGATATTTTGCCAAAATACTGTAATGCTATTCACATCATGGAAGAAATAAAAGTAACTTAATTAAAATATGGACCATGTTTTGCAAAAGGATGTATAGAAAAAAAAAACATAACACCATCTTCAGCTTTTAGTAACAACTTCACACATTTACAGATTATAATACAAAAGAAAAAAATACATTTCATAAAAATATTACCACTTGTTTTTAATCAATATGGCTTTTGGACTGTGCAGTTAGAACCAAATAACGAGATTCATATATTATGGATTTGTCTTATTTCTAAGTTGTGCTTCTATTCTGGCCAAAATGCAAATGTGTTGAAAATACATTCTCCTTAATGAATTATGAGCTCTTATTAAAAAGACCATTTTAAACTGAATTCTTCCTTTGGTTACAGTAAATCTTATAAGTAATAAAGTAACATTTCTAATATAATGTCCCGTTAAGTTTGGGACCTTTTTTAGGGTAAAGAAATCTATAATACTATTAGACTATTTGCAAATCTTAATCTTCTCCAAAAGAATAATTTATCTAATATAATTCATTCAAAATAAACTCCAATTAAAAGTTAAGCATGAGATCATTTGCATGGTGATAACAACATGGAGGCCTGTTTTTAAATGATAAACAATATTTCAAATACTAGACCTGATCCAAAATAGAACATAAATATACAATTCATTTACATAACAATGCCATCTGCGCTATTACAGTATAACTCCAAAGAATATTAGAATTACAAGGAGTAAATAATAAATAAGATGTGTGAACAAATGTGAGTTTTGTTGCCGTGCACGAGCACAAGACTCAGTAGTACAGTTACAATGAGAAAAACTGGAATTAGGCGCTTACCTCGGGTCAGTTTTCCCCACATTACAGTTAGGATGCAGGGGAATAAAAACAGGCCCAAGACATGCCAAACAAAACACTTCATAAGAAAAGCTTAATTTCTAATCCTGTCATTAGCTCACGTGCTGTATGAATGTGCGGTTTTACACCTTCACTCAGCCCAAAGGATCCTCCTCTCTGTACAGTTACTGAGAAAGTGCACGATCCTGAACCCAGTTTATTGCCCTCGTCTGGCTCCGTACCTGGTAGGAAAAAATACATTTACAAAAGAGTGTATTTGTGGAACCTGCCTGCTCAAACATATCAAGGCTCAGATGGTCAAAGCTGACTTGTCAACTAGGTGCAAAAGACTCACATATGTACAGAAAAATTGCACTTGTTCAACTGCGAGTATGAGAAACCTCAGATATAAACTGCTGAGTGAGTGAACCTTGGGCACTGTGCTGACCTGTGTCACCTCTACCCTTTTTTCCTTTTCCTCCACTGAGAGAAAGCTGAGGTCAAAATCTGTTCGAGACTGTAAACTGCTGTTAAACTTGGGCTTCTGAACCACACAACATCACCTTCCTGCCATTCTCAACTTATTAACGTCCTCCCTGTCACAAAAACACACATCTTTCAACCATACGAGAATCCCTGAAACTCAAAATGGAACGTACTAGAAAACAGAACTTAAAAATACACTTTAAATACAAGCACATATATTACACCGGCTGTGTAAAATATGCTATATTTACATGCCTTACAACAGTGCAAATCTTCCAGAAAGCGCCTGAAAACATTTCTAATGCAAAACCACCAACTAAAACATGTGGTAAACAGTGATTATGCAAAGATCATTAAGTTAGCATATTACGTGACACAACTGACTCTGTAACAATCAAGATGATAGTTAATCAGTGAGTAAGTGATACAAGTGTTGTCTGTGCAGTGGTGGATAGCTTGTTGACAGAGGTTATGTGAAGGTGCATTGCTCGAGTTCCAGTTCCCACAGTCTTTGGAGCAGACTTTAGCGGCTTTGTGTCCAGTCAAATTCTCCAGTTAAACTCAAATGTGACCGGTCTGCCTGGCTCAGAAAGCAGGGAGAGGAAGGGGGTGGGGGGGTGATGAAGGAATGAGGGGTGTAAGTGTGTGTGTGTGTGCAGGAGGGCTATAGGTTGTGTCTTTTGTGGTTAAGATAGTTTGTTTGGTGTTAGTTCGTTTTAGGAGGCAGTATCAGTAAGAACAGTGATCTAATGTGGCGGCATGGAGATCCTTAAGTCTGTGCCAAAAAAAAAGGCAAATCAATAAAGTGATCAGTCATCAACAGCCCTGTGAGGTGTGCAGTGTGGGGTTAAGCTGAGGGGCAGTGCCGTCCTCCTCGGAGGCTGAGATGTCATTTGTGATGTTTTCGGTGGCACGGTGGCTCAGAAGGCAGTGGTGACGGCGTTTCCTCGACGTGTGCCCAGACGGATCATTTCCCCCGGCACCG
The DNA here is from genome assembly GCF_043641665.1 of Enoplosus armatus. Lineage (NCBI taxonomy): Eukaryota > Metazoa > Chordata > Actinopteri > Centrarchiformes > Enoplosidae > Enoplosus > Enoplosus armatus. The sequence goes on from NC_092195.1 coordinate 11,422,549, forward strand.
TGTCCAGCTGCTCGTACGCCAGCCGCCCCTCCTCGCCTGCAGCGAACACAAGGGTTATCTATAAACGCTGCACCCCCCAAGCAGGTTTCAGTGATGACAAATAATCTGCTGCTTCTCAGATCGCAATGCAGCCAAAACATTCCAGGTGTAGGTCTCAATAAAGGTCAGTGAGGAATGGTACAAAGAGCATCCGCACACTGGAGTAAAGCTTCAAAAACGTTATTGGACTGAGAAAAGGCAACATTTCACCCTACTGGGTCTTCATAACGCAAATATATATATACACACATATATACATACATACATACATACATACATACATATACACACACATATAAATAAAGTAGGAGAAAAGGTTGCCATATTTCAGATTAGATTTAGATAGTCAGCTCTTAAGAAATCAGAAGGCTGAGGAAAACATATGTGTCTTGGTATTACACTGTACACAGTACATTTATATACATCTTGTTAATATTTTTTATGCTTCATGGCGTGACGTAAATTGTGGCAGTTGTGTATAAAATACAATTCAGAAATAACAGTCATTTGTAGACATGTAGCAAAAGAGAAAGCTGAGCAGCATTTGATTCCCATAAATTTGTTACTCACCAAATGTGAGCAGGGTTTCTATGGCGACATGGCGAAGCTCTTCATCAGCTGAATCACACAGTGCTACCACCGCCCTGAGACTCTCGACCGCCTACAGACAGACAGACAGCTCTGTGAGGAGGGGACTTACCAAAGTATATAGAAGACAGAAAAATGGGCTAATTTAGAATGATTTCCTCTTTTTAATGATATATACATAATGATACTGTTACATTACAACTTCTTAGCCATCATAGCACTTAAGATAATACCTATATACCACATGTAGTAATGGTTTGCTGTAATCATTCCTCCTATCCACACTGTCCTTGTTCTGTTGTCAGCTGTAGCTAATGTGAAGCAGTCTCATTTGCCAAATCAAGTGGTTATTTTGGTCCTGGCAGTTGGGTGTAGATTTATTGCTGGTGTCGTGTCCCGCCTACAAACCTTACATGCAACCATGAAATATCCCTCCACTGTGGCTCAGCAAGCAAAGACACAGGGAATTTAGTGCCAAAAAAAGACCATAATTTTGGAAGATACCACTTGATTTGACTAACAACATTTTTGAGGACTGTGTGTTTTGTCCTCCATCTCTTACATCTCTGAATTAGTATTGCTTAGAAAGACATTTTGCCTCACTGAACACAAATGGAGACCTAAACTAGTTAGAAAACTTCACAGTATCACAACTGTAGATGATGTCAGAGGCCACTGACCTGCAGACAGCTGAGAGCTGAACAGGCCGCCCTCTGGCTCTGACCTCCAGCCTCTGACAGCGCCTGGGTGTAGCACTCCACTGCCTGTAGACACACACACAGAAACATTCCAACATGGCTTGTGGCATCTGTCAAAACTATTTAAAATGTTGTTTACACACTCACACATCTTTCAAACATACTCTCGCTCTTCAGCACTACTCACTCTGGTCCTGAAGTGGCTGTGTGATGCCCCAGAAGAGAGGTAGTCAGCTGCGGCCTTGTTGACCTGAGGGTCCTCTGCAGTGAGCAGGGAGGCCAGGGCCCTCAGGGTGCTGTTTCTAGGCCACAGGGTTGACGCAGGCACCTCCTCCATCTCTGCTAGACAGCGAGAATAATCCCCACTGTACAGAGCCTCTGCAAACACCTCTGAGTACGACACAAACACAGACACATGTCAAAGGCTTAAACAGAAAATAGCTTGCAGAGCATCGAGCTTAAGCGCTTTTTTTATACCGACATGAGCTTGAAGTTTGCTTCTGATCGATATCTCTTCAGTTTGTATTTAAAAAATCCAGGACTTTATCAGTGGTTTAACTTTGTTATAAACAACTTTGTAACAAGAATGAAAATCCTATGACAGTCCATTTTTCAACATTTATTTGTTTTTTTTCTTCCTCCACAATGACTTATAATCAGCAGTGCTTTTGTGTATTCTCTCTATCAGTTTCCTTTTACGCGAAGCATTTTCCGAGCTACCCATGTTGCAAGAGGACCTTATTTACTGTAAACTGGTCATTACAGTCCTCTTAGACTAAAGTTTTGGGTGCTTGTAGACAAAAAAAAATCCAACTGAAAATCCTGTTTTTTGTAGTGTAGTTTTGTGGCAGAAAAGGTGTCGATCTCACTGCTGGATAAGATCATTATCAAAGTGACCGGAGTCAGTATTAAGAATTGAGCAGAGAAGCGTCACTTTTGCTCACCTTCTCTGGCCAGATGCAGCAGGTGTGTCTCCATGTCCTGCACTTCATGTTGGAAGATGTAGCTGTGGAACTGAAACACGGTCAGGACGTCCTGGGAGAGCGCAGCGGCAGGAGGACTGTGTACCGCCACCAGATCGCTCCTGTCAACCATCTCGCCCACTACGACACCAGTCACTGGAGAGAAGAGAGGGAAATCTGAAGTCAGACAATTGTTTCTAGCCAACTGGAACTGCATTTGCATTGTGAAGATCTATTTAATGTATAACTCTGGATTCATAGTCTGTTCCATTTAGTCTCTTTAATAACAACTTTAATAAGTATTCTGTTTTCAAGGTTTTTCAATCATTCATATTCTTAGCAACTACAGTGATCTAGTTTTCCCTCAGGGACACATTTAAAACCGATTTAAAAACTAAATTAGTCACTCATTTGAAACCAAACTGTAATTAAAAGCACAGAAACAAGACTGTGTTGCAAACAAAACAGATGTCACTTTAAGCATAACCTTTGGCTTGTTTGCAGAAAAGAAAATAGGGATGATCAGACCTGTGACGGCGCTGTGTGGGTGTCTCTCCTGCAGCACTGCCATGTAGCGCTGGTTCATGTGTTTGAACACTCTGTCCAGTGTGGTGTGGAAAAGTCCTGCAGACCCGCTGCACTCTGACCATAGAGTCATCAGTTGTGGGCGCTCTGCGAGGCCCGGGAGGACTGAGAGAACAGGACAAAACAGAAGGTCAGATGCTACAAACCCTCAAACCGGACCAGACTCTTGAGACAAAGCGTAAACACACATAACACACCAATAAAGCAAACTGGTTTTCACTTGTTGGCACCTACCGTCAGCAGCAGATGTAATTGCTCCCAGTCTATCCGCACTGATCTCTGCTAGCTCCTCTAACAGCTGAGTCTGTCCGGACAGTTTGAGGAGAAGACTGCGACGCTGCCACACACTCACCCCGCTGGTCAACAGCTGCCATTAGAGGAAGAAACAAAAGGCATGTTAAGGCAATGTTTTTTACAGACTGAATTAATGTCAACAATAACTATTTATGCTCCAAAACATGATGCCAGATGTGATGAGGAGCTCAACCTGTATGAGGTGATTACAGTACTGCAGGTGGATGACGATGGCCACATCCAGGTTCTCGTTTCCCGTGGTGAGCGGCAGGGGGCTTCCCGCCACGCTGTTGCCCACCCCAGTGTCCTCCGTCAGGGCTTCACTCAGGTGTCCTCTGGCTTCTGGATGCTGGCCTCTAAGACAGGCAAATACCCAGAGTCACCACCAAGTGGCAGCAGCATCACGCAGAACACAATCTACTGTACAATGGAGTGCCGCCATGACACAAGATAATGTAGATTTTCTGTCCAATCATTTTCTGTCTGTTTTGTCAGAATTTAGCCCTTTACCTTTCGAGTGTTAGGATCGCACACAACTGAAAACGTAGCTTTCATGAGTAGCTGAGCATTAATTTACTTAAAACCAAGCACCAAGATCCTGCGCCACGTACCCTATTTCAGCTCTTACTGTGATGTTTGGTATATGATACCTCAACAACAGCACTTCATTTTCATTTTCAGTGCAGACACTTGTCAGTACTTGTCAATGTCAGCCAACACAACGTCTCCTACTCACCCGATCCTTTCTCCGTCAGTATCAAAAAGCGGAGACCTCTGTGGGATACTGAGGATGGCGTTATCGTCTCCAGTGTCCTCGTCATCAAAGTCAGAGGTGTTGAGAAAGTCGAAGCTTTCCAGGGCACTCTCCACTGTTAGACTGAGGCTGGATGACCGGCTCCTGTGACCTGGGAGGCGACACTGTGAAGAGGGAGGAGATGTTGAGTTAATAAACTTTTACTCCTGATGTCTTTTACAAGATGATGCATTTAGTTTTGTAAAAATGACCAAACCAAATTTTAGACTTTCATATATGCTGATATTTAATCCTCACATTTCTTTCATGTAATTTCATTCTTGTTTGAACTTGAAATAGTGTGATGAAAAGGATTTAAGGATTATGTCATGTATTTAGTTACAGAGAAGGGTTCAGTCACCTTGAGCAGGTCCTCCAGACGCATCACTTCCTGCTCCAGGTCCTGCAGCTCTCGGCAGCGGTGCGTCAGGGACTCCAGCCTCATCAGCAGGCTGTGGATGGCCTCCTCCAGGCTGCTCTCCAGGAACGCCCTGCTCCCCTCTCCTGCCCAGCTCAGGCTTCCTCCTCCCTCCGTTGAGACCCCACTTGGGGGCACAATTTCTGAAGACGTCAGCCTCTTTACAAGTTGCCGGGTCAGGCTACCCGCGTCCTCTGTGTCCAATTCCACAGGTTTCAGTTCATCAGTGTGGTCTAAGAAAACGTCCTCTGGAGCTACTGTAGACAGGTGGCCGTCAGAACAGAGGGACGGGGCAGCTGAACCACAATTGGAGCCTGAATTTCGCTGGGACTCTGTACGCTCCCACTCGGAGTCCTCTGCCACATCAGCTTCATCACTGGCGAGGCTGGATCTGGTGCCCCTACTTCCTCGACTACCCGTCTCCCCATCCTCTTCGTACTCCTCCTCCTCTTCCTCCACTAAATGCTCCTCTGCGATGGAGTCCTCCCTTGTTGGGAGAATTTGTGTAGGTGATGGGTCTGTTTCTGGAGGAGTGACTGTGATCTCAGGGTTGGACTGGCCTGGGGAGTGGGAGCTCGGGGCGGGGCTGGGGCTGGGCGTTGAACCAGAGGTGTCTGAGAAGGTGAAGGAGAGACGCTTGCACTCGGCCACGCCGCAGCCACCGTTCTCAAAGACATCATCCGGTAAAGTGGACTGAAAGGAGAGACAAGGGAGTAAATATGTGTTACAAAAAGGATGGCAGATTAAGATTGAGATATAGCTTCAAATCAATGCATGTAAGATTAAAAAGTACAAGAGGAAGCTCTCTCAAGCGGAAAAAGAGATGTCAGACATACTTAAAACATCCACTCTAACTCCACTTTTCTCTCTAGGCTCATGACCAGATCTGTTAAACCATGATAGATTCACAGTGAGCTAAATTTGAATAGAGAAGTGTAAAGAGAACACAAACAGCTTAAAGCAAGTCATGCAAACATCCACACATGGCATTCTGCAGCCCACAGAAAGGGACTGGACAAGCCCAAGTGTGTCCACACCGGAAGAGGAGTACATCCCCATTGTGTCAAACAGGTAGGGGGCACACAAAAGCCAGGTTAGGAGGGGCGAGGGGCCACAACACACTCACATAGACCTCCAGACTGGATTTGGGCCTTGGCCGGAGTGAGGCCAGGTCACCAAACGAGCGACTGCGCCTTAGCTTCTCTAGCAGGGTGTCTCGGAGCATGTGCAGGAAGGAGAGGCGCTGGCGCTCCACAGGATATGGCCGCCACTTCTTTACACAATGCACGCAGGCAAATAGGACAAGGTGTTGGGTATTCGAGTGAGGGCAGGTGAGTGAGATACAGGAGGGATGGATAAACGTGTGAAGTGGGACAGAGTGTGGGTAAGGGGGTTTGATGTGGAAATGCAAAGGAAAGGAGGATAGCAGGGAAACGGGTGAGGGTTAGTTTGGGGGTAGCACTAGCGTAGCTAACATTAGCATGATGCATCAACAGAAAAAATGTGTGCCATGACAAAATATCCATATAATAGGGAGCAGACTCAGGTTAGTGTGAAGGAACAAAGCAGGTGTAAAAGACAAAATGTCTTTCACCAGCAGCAGCTGCTGTTCTCAGTTCTACAAACTACAAAACCCCACAAAGACTACTGTCTCCCAACAAACCAGTGAAGCTAAAGGAGGTTTGTTTGTTGGACTCACAAAGAAGGAAGTGTCCTGGAAGGTGGGGGTCTCCGGCGTGCCCTGGCTGTAGACTGACACTCGTCTCTGGAGCGCAGTGGCTTTGCTCACGTTGCCAGACGACAGAGTCAAGTCTTCGACATCGAAGGGGCTGGATGGGCGAATGAAAACACGGCACTTATTGTTATTGCTCTGTGTGATGTATTTATGTCTACCTCAGTTAACTTTCATAACTTGTAATGACCATGTTTCTCCACCAGATAGCAGAAAACCATAAGTGATGTAGACTGAATTTAAAGCTACCACACTTGCTGTACCTATAAGAGTCTACTTACTACCACGTGACCTCCAGGTTGAGTTTGATGGTCCCCAGGTCGTTAACGTCCACAGCCACCACCTGAGGCATGGCGGTAAACAGCTCCTTGGTCTCACAGATCACGCTGCCCACCAGCATGTGAGTGGCCAGGCCCTTCAGCTCTGTCACCTGATCGGGGCCAAAGGTAACAGCTATTTACTACTCAGGTCAAGAGAACCATTTACTGAAGTACAACATTATAGGCACAAAGTTAGTTTATCTGGATTCCTACAGTACCTTGATGTTGATAAGGTCAGTGATGAGAGGCATGAAGACCATCTCGTCTCCATCCCAACTCTGTCTGGAGTTCACTTCAATCCTTCCTTTCAACTTCCACCGCTGGCGACCGTACCGCATGAAGATCTAAAGGGAGGAATGGGAAGGCAGTGTAAAAAAAGAAGTGAGCCTGAAGCCAGAGAAAGGACAAAACTTGAATAGCTTCATAGTAGCATAGCAACATTTTTCAGATGGATACGCCTTATTCTACCATTTAATTCTGCTGGAAGTATAAATTGCTGCTTTAACTCTTTTGTTTGTAAAATTTCACACTTGGATTTCAATATTAAGAAAAAGTTGTTTTCAACAGCCCTGTGTTACGTAATAATAAAAAGGAACTTACCTCATACTGGTCTCCAGGACAGAGCCTAGCAAAGCCTGCCAAACCTGTCAAAGAGAGGAAATTGATTTTTAAGAAACATTTGAACAGGATACAGGGGAAAAAACAAAGCAAAGCCAAGCAACCTGTTTTGTTTTTAGGTGACTTTAGTGTTTAAGACTTTTCACACTTTGTCAATGATGATCTTGAGGTTATGTAATGAATACGTATGATGATTAGTTGTCAACACTATTGTAAACATTAGTGAATTCATGCCTCTAATTTCATTTGAATATATCGGCATGTGAATGGGTATAGTTGTCATTTGGAAGACTTTTTCTTATCTCACCTTTCATTTTGATATGAAACTCCCCGAGCAGGTTCTCCAGTTCGCTCTCAAACGTGCTCATGTTCTGGAGGAGAGAGAAGGATAAGACTGATCACATAAACAGCCCTTTCTCACATGGCGAGAACAACAATAGCAATCAAGTTATCTCGAGGGACTTTGACAAAGTCAGTCAACACTAAACTGCAGAGGAGGCAGGACGGCTGGTCTAAGCCCGCAGGACATGTGAGGACAGGTGTGTGTGTGTGTGTGTTATTGGGATTTAAAGGTCACTCTGTAAGTATGTGAGTATACATGTCAGTGTTTACAAATGACAGTGTAAGCAGTAATCTGTACCTGTGTGACCCAATGTTTAATGCATATTTTTAGGTGTCATATTAAATCATGAAATGATGAATATGTCACACCATGCCTGGTTTATTCCCCTCTCTTCAAAAGTCAACTTGTCTGAAGAATTTGCAAATTCTTGGTAGTATTCCTCATACACCGAAGACGACGCTCTCGGCCAGTACCTCAGTATATTCCTTGTAGCGGCGGTTGACCTCTGCGATGCTCTCCTTGGTGCCTTTAGTGGAGGGAGAGGAGGAGAAGGCCTGCTTCATCCGACTGGCACCTTCCCTCAGACGGCTCTGGATGCAGAAGGCCTCGTAAAGCTCGTCCACCTGAAAGAGACCTCCATCTTTAATAAAGGAAAGCATACATTCACACACACACAAACGTTCACGTTCATTACTGCACACTCACGCAGGAGAGAGAAACTTGTGCACTTATAAAACACTGAGAGTCTTTGAAGTTTGAAACCCTCCATATGTTACATCAAAACATCCCTGGGCAGGAAGCAAACTCCTCAAAAACTTCCAACTGCCATCTAAATTATTCTGGATGTGTCCACATCGCACTGGGATTCATTCAAGGATGCCCAACACAGCTTTAGGCTTGTGCAGTAGTCAGTAACTTTTATCAACAGGTCTTCAACAAGAGCAATAATAGACATTATTAAGAATGAAACACTGATGAAATGTGTAAAAATATTCTAGATATGTTAAAATGTGACTGAGAAGATTTTTTCACAAATCTTTACACAGATTCTAGTAAAGAGAAGAAACTAATAGGCTGCAAAAGTGGAAACGGCACAAATGATCGATATAGACAGAAACACAGTCATCAGGAGAAACTGAACTGACAAACTGAGCAGATACAGCTGGTATGTATCAATGTAACCATAGCCTCCAGTGGCAGACGCCTATGCTGTCCCAGTAAGCGACCCCAGTGGGACACTCCCAAAGCGGGGGAACAACAGACGGCGTTTAGAGCTCATTTGGAGACGTCTGCCCGACTTCAGTTTGCAGCACCAGCCTGACGTAACTCAAACCCACAGGGAGAGGGAACGATTCCATCGACATCATGCTGCCTCACTGCGAAGCTGAAATGTTGAGAGTTATAAACTGGAATGAAATCGTCAAGATAAGATGATGTTGTAACGTTGTAATTCACTTGTCTGCAGCCACCCAACAACGAAATGGAGTTCAAATTATAATCTCCAAAAGTAAAAGTCCATCAATTCTCCTTAAACGACTGAAACAAAAACACACTTTTGCTGACTCACTCAAAGTTATTTCTCCCAGAAACCGCAATCTACCAGCGTCCTGTCTGTCCAATTTTCTGGCTTCCTGAATTCACATATGATCGGAGTGGCAGCCGGGCAAAACAAAACACCTCTGGTGAGCCTCATCAAAGGGAAATATTGCAGCCTGCCTGACGAGAGCGCTGAAATATTGATGCCTCGCGCTCTTTATGGCTCTCATTAGGGAGAAGCGGGAGAAAATGGGCCATTCTGGCTCCTGCCGTCCTTACAGCTTCTCTGAGTGTTTGTTTGTGTTTCTTCTTGTCTGAAGCGTTCACTGCCAGCATGTTTGTGAAAGCAGACTCTGTGACATGTTTACATGTGTATGGAGAGCATGTTGCTGCTGTGGTGGGCGGCCACATGAGGGTTTATGGTGAAAAAGTGAAAGTGGTTTGCAGTGGGATGCCCCCGTTCTAGAGGATGGGTAACGTGGCCTAAATAACTTACCTTGGCACAAATGCATACAAAAATTACCCATCCCAATACCACCAACTCCACCCCCCCACCCCCGACTGGGAGCCAGCCCCGTCTGTCTGTCTGTGGTATGTGGTGTATGTGTCGGGGCTGCAGCAGCTGAGCTGAGCCAGCTATAAAACGTCCTCCAATCACAACCGTTATCCTCAGCTGTCTGATTGGAGTGGAGCTGCTTCTGATCCACCAATCGACAGCTTTAAAACACGTTTGTTTCCAACAAAACAAGGGAAAGAAACACACATCCATCCAAGTGAACGTTTGCACTGATTAAGTCAAGTCAGCTACATTACTACAATGAGTTACTCATTTGGAGAAAATTATGTGCTTTTGTAATGAAATTGGGCCTTCACAAACTGGGGATGATGAATAGCCATCATTCTTCTCAGGCAATCAGTAACCATATCATTATCACCTAATTAAGCTATTTTTTGTCCCCAATTACAATAGCCTCTTGCTGCCTTCAAGGAAATGTCCTTTTTGAAGGTCAGCCAAGCTCCACTCCAGAGGGCAGCCATCAGCATATTGCTGCGCCTCGGGGCACATTTCATCCCACGAAAAGAAGAAACATAAAAGGCAAAACACGAACGAAGACAGGACAGAGACCTCGACACGGGCAGATAGAAAACAGGCAACAGAAACAACACATACAGTATTGTGGGCTAATGGTCTAACTAGCTAATATGCTCCTTTGGATACACACAGCAACACACACAGGCATAAACCTTCAATAAGTATTTAATCATTTCTTTCTTTTGTCTTCCTGAGTTTTTGTATTAGTGAAGAAATTGTTTCAGTCATGTTAAAGGGAAAAATGCTGAAAAAACAAATCACTGGTTCCAGCTTTTTAAAGGTCAATATTTTCTGTTTTCTTAGCTTTCCTTGATAAACTGAATATTTTGTCTCACCATCACTAAGACAAAACATGAAAACTTTACATCCATAACCTTCCTAATATAACGTGTGCTCATTTAAAAAGCTATTTCAACGACCGTTTTAAAATTCATCCCATAAAAAAAAAACACCTGAACCTTCTTAATTAACTCTTACCAGATGTTAAGAGATATTAAATGTAAATGTATTCGAAATGGAGTCGTCTATTGGACACAGAGTCCCCGTATTAATTACAGCTCAGCGGGTTGACAAAACCTGCATGGCTCAGAGACCCAGTGAGGGATTATGGGAAAATCTTTATTGGGGAATCAATTATGCCCAGGGTGAGGATAATAATGTGTTCACATTTATTAAGGGTGAAATATCCATGTTAGCTGTTATTTTTTTGTATTCTCAAATCCCTCCCAAGCTAATCCTTGTAAAAATACAACATAATAATACTTGTTTGGTGGTTTGACAGAGCAGTCAGAGGTAAATGTGGTGTTTTTATTTAAGTATCACTGGGAGTTTTAAAGGATCGTCTCTGTATCTACTGCACATCAGACTTTAAACTGTGGGATTTTAAACATGAGCAGAGAATCTTAAGGATATGGCAGGAATCCTCTTAAGATATGGCCATTATCCTGGATTGTAGGATAATGGTGCACACTCACACACACACACACGCACACACACATATAAATACACAAACACACATACACGTACCAATTCTGCCAGGGGGCGAGTGATTATAAGCAGATTAAAACAGGCGGGCCACATCAAACAGCATCAAACACACAAGACCCTCTCTGGGGAACTGTGTGTGTGTGTTGGTGGCAAGATTAGCATTCAAGGGAAGAGGGGAAAGCAAAAAGGCCCAATATTAAAAAATTAATCACATGCAAGGTGTTCACACTCATTCTGGATTGAATTTGGCACATCATGGTTAACACACAAAACACACTATTTCTCTCTCTCAGGGGAAGAGGAGGAGCCTGGCAGCCTCTCTCCTCACCTTCAATCCTTGTCACTCATCTCTTTAATGATGCCCTGCTGATATAAGCAGCCAACACGCACACACACACACACAAACACACAACACACAACACACAACACACACACACACACACACACACACACACACACACACACACAAAATAGACCCTATCCCATGCAGGACATCATAGGGGTTGTATTGTGCCACCTGCTTCTTCCATGTGTGCCAATTACTGCTCGGACATCTGCAGGCAGCCAGCAGCACGAACAGAAACAAAAGACTGGGCTGATGTGAGTCAAACACATACACACACACACTAACAACTTGCTGATGGACGGTTGTTAAGTCATCCCTCACGGCAGCTGTCCTACACAAAGAGACACGCCTGTGCCTGAGCACCAACACTGACAAACATGCACACACTTACTGTATTTATTGTCCTGTTCTGAGATGAGGTAAAGTACTTGTGCAGCTTTTTGCTCTTGTTTATATGTGTAAGACACTGAAACTCGTTTAATGACAAAACACTTCTACTTGCTTCATTGTTGCCTATTTCTTGTATATTGCTGTACTGAGGCAGCAGTTTTCATCTCTGAAGTACTCATCACTCTGTCTGATGGTACAAAAACTATAAAAGTGACGGTGGTTCCTCCTCCCCTTTTTAAAAAAACATGTACTTCCTGTTTCCCATCCTACATCTTGCAGACATACTGTAACGACCACAGCACCAATTCACAACTAGAGCCACTCTTTCTATACGGACGAGGCCAGCTCTTTGTGTCTGGGTGTGTGTATGTGTGTGTGTCATTTAATTTCCTGACCTCGATGCTTTTGTGGTTGGCTGATTCTCTTAGCTGGACACTCAACAATTGATCTCACTCAATAGCTATCTGCTGATGCTGAGGTTTGGAAAATGGACCTGTCCTGTATGTGTCTGTATGTGTGTGTGTGTGTGTGTGTGTGTGTGTGTGTGTGTGTGTGTGTAAAGCCAATAGCTGTTACAGGGCAGGCAGGGGGCATCAAGGGCTGCTAGTTGACTTGGCATTAGTTTTATTCATGAATTGAGCATGCATTTCCTCTTCCCTATTTAACTTTATACACAAATTACAATTCACTTCAAATGAATATTATAAGAATAAAAATGTATTAACAATTTCCTATAAAACTGATGTTGCACAAGGACATTTCAGGTTGATATTAAAAACATGAAGTTGCATCCAGAGAGTCAGGACATGTAGTACACAGCAGGACTATTTCTTGCACTCAAATTATAGTACATAAGACTGTTTGTTGCACAGACACCAGTGGAAAAACTCAACTGTTAATGCAAAGTCTTGAGAATGTATTTAAACTACCGGTATTTATCTCCTGCCAATAACCGGCACAGAGTCCGACAGTTGACAAGAAGACAAGGTTTAGCGAAGGCGCACTGGTACATATTTAGAATGAAAGAGCACAAGGAGTGCTACATTTAACTTGTTTTTAGTTACGCTTTGGCTTTTGAGGCTTTTTAACTGCCTGACAAGATAAATCAGTCGCTCCTTCAGTATTTCAAATATTTACAAGTGCATTCAAATCTATTTTTGCACGGAGCCTGAAAGAACAGAAGAGCTTAGTAAGTAGAAAGTCTGCGAGTGTTTTTTTAACTGCATCCTGTGACAACCTCACAAGACAGAAGAAGCATTGAATCTCTCTGTTTTTTCCTTTGTAACCAAAGTCAAAGTGGAGTATGCAGGAAGATTCATTTCCTCAGCTATTTCAACTGACTCATCAGACCTTTTTTCAATGTTGCCTCCATCACCACCCTGTCAATCGCTCCTCACTGTATTCTACAAACTGCCCTGACCCAGATTCACTGTTGCCTTCAACCCTTCAGAAACTGTCCAATGACTGTCTCTGCGTCTTCTTCTGTACATGTGTTTGTTTACGGACATCTATAGGTGAGTATTTGTTGTCTGTCAGGATGTGTGTGAACATAAAGGGTTAAGGTCAGCCAATAGCTGGCTCCTCTGTGCTCCTCAGGACTTCAAAAGGCTCAGTCTATTTGGGTAGCCATGGTTACCTTTGGAGCGCGCTGTTGTTTGGGTGTGTGTATTCTGATTGCCTGCTGTCACGTCCTATTTGACGCACAGTGAGGGTGACCATTACAGGACTGCAGAAGGGGGAACGAGGAAGAAAAGTCACAGGGCTGTGCGACCTTGCAGGGAATTAATGTCCCCAACCAGGCAACCAGGGAGGAGACCACAAAGGAGGATGTAGGAAAAAAAGTTTCCCTACCTGGCAACCTTTTTGGCTCAACCATTAAAACAGCTGGAAACGTCCCTAATACATCAACACATGAACCAGAGAAGAGCAGGAATACCACCCTAATCTGGCAGCAAAAAACCTTCCTGAAGCCAACTTGACAATCACTGCAACTTTACTCAAAAACTCAACATGAAACCAGCAGGAAGTGAGAAAGTACTAGAAACTTGAGTGGGCAAAGTATTGCCCCTTGTTCATTAGAATGATAAGTTGAAAAAACAGTTGGGAAATGTGCTTATTTTGGTTTCTTTCCAACAGCTGGTTAGCTTTGCTTAGCATAAAGACTGGAAACAGGGGGAAACAGCTAGTCTGGCCCTGTCCAAAGGTAACATAATCCATGATCTTCTCATCGAACTCAGCAGGAAAGCAAATAAGCGCATTTACCAAAAAAATGTCAAACTACTGCTGTAAAAGAGGTGGAAATAAGCACCAGTATTGTGATTTCTCAGTGACTGTGTGAATGTTACAGATGTGGAGAGGCGAGGGGTTTTGAGAGGTGAAATCTTCAACAGCACTTAATGGATGCTTTCCAAGTGTAGTACAGAAATGCAGAAAACAAATCAGACTCAGACAACTTGTCTTGTACGGATATTGACAAAAGAAAAAGCACTGGCTGACATCAATCCATCAGTTCTTACCTTGCTCATGTGAAACTCCAGACGTCTCATGTACCTCTCAATGGTTTTGATTTGCTGCAGACAGAGAGCACCAGAATTTACTAGTGCCCACGAGAACATGGCTACATAAAGCTGCAAACATAGTGATTTGTATGTCCACACTACAGGATATAATGAGGCACAGTTTGCCTCATGAGCTTACATGTAAAAAAAAAAAAAAAGCGACATTTGTGATAATTAATGATCATTAAATGTATGTCACACGTTGGCAAAAATGTTTAACTAAATGGTATTTGTTGTTTTTATATGCAAATATCTCACAGCTAATCCCTCTCAAGCTGTCTCTCTCCTGTCCCACCACACATTTTCTGTCTCTTTCATCCTTTTTCCTGCATTATTCCTCAATCCCTTCAGCCCCTCACTCTGTCCTCCCTCCTCTCTTTTCTTCTGCCTTTAGCCGTTTTTTTCTCCCCCACTTCAATTATTATTTTTTTTACATCAAAGATTCCCCCAACACACGCTGAACGAGGAGCAGTTGTTACAGTAGACCGTCGCCTCCATCAACTCACCTTGTCAAGATCGTACAGCACTCCCTGGAGAGAAAAACACACACACGCAGAGACACACAAACACACAATCACAGTTAGTACAGAAGGACAGCTCAGCTGAGGCTGCTTAAGTAATGCAAAGCAGACTGCAGTTGTCTGGCATAAAAAAAAGATCCTATTAAACACCATTTCCAGTGGCAGCCATGACTCCGTATGTGTACTATGTGTGTGTGTGTGTGTGTGTGTGTGTGTGTGTGTGTGTGTGTGTGAGAGAGAGAGAGACTGTGTTTGTAACAAATGTGTTTGCCATTTGTGAACTCACTAAAGTTGGTGTATTATTATTGTACTATCATTAAAAAATAAAAAAATAAAAACAGAGCTGAGATCTGAAAACCTTTGTTCTTGCTGCTTTCATACACAGATGTTTGTGAAATATAAGCAACAGTAGGTAAACATATATATGATGATGCCAACAGTGATTTTGATTTTAAGATTCCAGGAACAGTTTTAACGTTACATTTCTTAGAAAGGGGGCCTTTTAAGGAATAATTTGACATTTTGGGAAATCTCCTTATTTGCTTTCTTGAAGACTCAAAAATGAGAAGATCTATACTATGATTAGCTCAGCAATTAGCATAGCATCTATGCAAACATGGAGAAACAGTTTGGTGAAAAGTAAAATAAATCTGCCTACCACCTCTAAAGCGTCATTTTTACACTTCTTTTGTATGACTTGAACAAACAAGATAATATGCATTAGCTGGTGAGCTTTAGAGGTTCTGGTAGGCAGTTACCTTCAGACAGAGCCAGGCTAGCTGTTGCCTCATTTGCAGTCTTTATGCTAAGCTAGCTGTAGCTTATTATTTACCGTACAGACATGACAGCGGTATCGATCTTCTCATCTAACTCTCGGCAAAAAAGCAAATAAGCGTATTTCACAAAAAGTCAAACTATTCTTTTAAGATGTGGGTGAGGCGGGAATAAACTGTTGCTTGTATGTAACTTGATGTACAGTCGCTTCTCACCAGGCGAGAGTTCCTCTTCATGTCCTTCATCAGAGACATGAGTTTGTCCAGCTCTGTCTGGTGAACTTCAAGATACTCACTATGGGACAAAAAAAAAAGGAAAACACTTTATACAAATTCAGAAAAACTTTATTTAATTAAAACATCACTATGGCAAAAGTCATAGCATTCAGCAAAGCGCACTGCAAGAATATTATGAAAATAATAAATATTTAATGGCAGTAAAATAAACACATTGGTATATAAACATTTGTGCAGTTATGTTTATATATGCAGCAGAAAATATCAACAACAGGCTGTAAATGTACAAATAAAAGAAACTGATTATCAACATTTAAGGAACGAAAC
This sequence comes from Enoplosus armatus, assembly GCF_043641665.1. Classification (NCBI taxonomy): domain Eukaryota; kingdom Metazoa; phylum Chordata; class Actinopteri; order Centrarchiformes; family Enoplosidae; genus Enoplosus; species Enoplosus armatus. The sequence goes on from NC_092195.1 coordinate 11,438,707, forward strand.
AGTAAACCTATCAATGTCTCACTATTTTCATTGTTGGACTGTGACTGAAGTGTGTGTGCACAGTATAAATGTACAGCAGTGTATGGGTTACTCACTCCAGGCCTTGTTTGAGTGCAGTGTAAACCTCCTCCAGTCTTTTGGGCTGCGGTTCTCTGGAGCTGCTGCCTCCCTTGTGTCCTGACAGGTGAGGCTTCTTTGGCTTGGACTGAGGCTTCTTCTGCACTGCCGAGTTCCCCATGAAAGAGTTACACCTTCACACACACACACACACACACACACACACACACACACACACTATTACATTAGTGAGTGCAATAGAGGGTCCCCTCTTCTGTGTCTTCAGTCTTCTGTGCAATTATGTTGGAAAAACCACAGAGGTTTTCAAACTGAGTTGAAGAAAATGTGTACTACTTCTTGAAGACATAACTCAAATCTGAACACACAAACATGACACACATATTTTTAGGTTCAGTGTGACTTACACTTTCTGATATCTGATGTCCATTGTGAATAACCATCCATGAATCCACTTAGAAATCACGGGAAAAAAACACTCCTTATAGCTCCGCTTTTCTTCAGTAACGAAGTAATGCAGTGGTAATTGTCTGTATATCCATGGGTACGTTGCAAACAGGAACTGCTGATAGCTAACTCAGCATTTTAATGGTGTCAATTTGCCAAAATGTAAACAAATACATACCAAAAACAAAAAGGGGGCACATGTTGGAGAACACAACTAACTAACTAACTGACTCCATGGCAACACTATACTTCCTGTTTATGTTCCCCAAAGCCCCCAAAATTATGGAAACTGTAGTTCCCAAACTTAGAGCATTATTATGCCCCAAATCAAAGTAAGACAAAGAACAATAACAGGAGTATTTGGTGGTGTCAGACTCACACAGACACAAGATTACATCTCATATTACATATTTAACTTGGGATTTCCACAGTATTTCCGATAACCAGGCCTGCGGCTGCCTATAATACTGTAGATGTTGGATGAGATTTCTGTATTATTTTACAACATCCTGAACATGCCCCTGGGCCGGTCTTTGCATGAATTCACCTCATTTGTCAGACGGAGAGGGCTTGTCGAGTCACAAGAAGATAACTCAGTCACACAGGACTGACACTTTTAGCCTACATATTATTCAAATACCGTCAGCAAAAACCTGTCAAACACGCACACACAAACTCAAAGCATAACCTCAGCGGTGAACCTCTTCATCAATCACAGGGTTGTGCTAAATCACAAGTATGCACACATATCTGTGAACACATGCAAACATGTGCTTCCCACCCCCCACTTTCTGTGTTTGACCTGTGTAAGGCTGCCATTTCTCTTCTGCTGGAGTGAACTTACAAACACACACACACTGTGGCACAATCACAACTCCCGGCAATCAATGACATTCAAGTGTTCTTCACTCTCCTCCCCACAGTCCTCCAGCAGTTGACCAGCAGCAGTATGACGGACTCAAAGGGGGAAGCCAACAAATGTGGACACAGAGTTCATTAGTTGATATATTTGTAAAGGTGAAGTCTTCATATGTCTTGTTTTGTCTGACCAACAGTCAAATACACCAAATTATTCTGTTTACTATCTACTATAAAGACAAGAACAAGCAGCAAATTCTCACATTTGGGAGCCTGGAGCCATCAAATTGTATTTTTGATTGAAAAAGGGACCTTAACAATTAATCTATCATCAAAAAGTTTATTTTTAGATTTAGATTCAATTTTCTGTCGATCGAGTAATTGATTTACCGACTAGTAGTTGCAGCTCTACAAAACCTGATGCACCCGCACGCTGATCACTTCTGAATATCCTGATGTTTGATGTCCAAGCAGAGCTGCAACTAATTACTGTTTTCATTATCAATTCATCTGTCAGATTATATTAAGTGATAAGTCTAAAAATCAGAAAAAAGTGAAAAATGCTCATCACAATTTCTCAAAACCAAAAAGGTAAAATCTTTTAATTGCTTGTTTTGTCTGACCAACAGTGCAAAACCCCAAAACTATTTAATTTATTATCATGTCAAACAGAGAAAAGCAGCCCATCTTCACATTTAAAAAGCTAAAATCAGTAAATGTTTTTTTGTTAGACAATTCATAGATTATCAAAATTGTTGATTGAGAACTCCATTGATGGTTTCAGCATCGTGTCTAAACCTAGTTTATGTGTTCAAATAAAGAAAAAAAGCCTGTTTCTCTCCTCAGGATAACCACTTCACAAGTCTGCCTCTCCTCACATCAGCCCATTTTAGGTCACGCTCATCTCACCCGCTCAAAGCACATTTCAGCTTTTAAAACCATTACAGATTTAGCTGACAAATGACATTTCCCGAGACTTAATGAAATGATCCCGGAGTTATCTCAGGGACGCGGCGACAACTGATTCCAGCGCTCGACAAGTTGGAACGTGCCACGTCTTGCCATGTGCCAGGGAACGCAGCACAAGTTAAGCTAAGCTGCCACAAATATAGGGCACCACTGAATGAGAGCGCTGCGTTGCCTTGGGGTCACGCAAGCTGTGGTGGCGAAGGGTCTCTTGGCAGGGACACACAGAAACGCATATATGCAGAGACGCTAACACAATTCCATACTGACTTATAATTGTCAAGTTGCACTCTTGCAAAGTCTGCATTATGCATGCATGCGTAAATGCATACAAAACATGCACATGGGTACACACATGGAGAGTCCTTACTAAATAACACTAACACACAGCCACACACACACACACACACTCCAGTGGGCTCTGAAGCCACATCTCTGTAGCTTTCCACCTCGCTCATTATCAGAATGGTAACTTGTCAGTCGCTGTCAGTCGCCCACACACCCGAGTCATTCCAACCAATTACCCCATCCTCTGTCTGAGCAAAGAGAAAAGAGGGGGAACTGCCTTCAAATAGGTCCTCTTAGAAGGACCAGGGCTGCTGAAGAGGACCAGGCGCCAACAGCCGAAAGTCTAAGATATTTCTGGGATGTGAATGTGAGAGGGTTTTGTCTTGTGATGATGAGTGAGAGCCATCACGGATGACTCAAAGAGGGAGGAACACCAGATAAAAGTCTTATCTCTAAAGAACTTTGTCGATCTCTTCCGGCTATGAATGAAACAATTATCAGGAAGCTGAGTTTAGCTGGGTGGTTATGCAATAGAGTGAAGATCAGCCCTTAAGAATTCAGTTCCTTTACGGGATCTTGAGACTTGCTGTGGCTTGCTGAACGTCATGAAGGTCGGCGCCAGATTATTCAGTCAGTAAATTCCTTCTTTCTGTGTGAGTGAATCTAGGTCTGGTTATAGTAATGGATTTCTGAATGGGTCATTTTATAAAAACCCACCCAAGCAAATAAAGGTTTTGTAAGACTTTGTTGTGTTGATGCCAACATTGTCTGAGGCAGGTAGGGAGCAGAAAAGGTTATGGGGAACGTGGGATCCAGTATTTTTTGGGGATATCTCTTCTGCTTTGGTTTTAAATTGTCTCTCGCAACTTCCCCAACTTTATTGAAGCGCAATACCCCTTTAAGAATACCATAATTATAAAACAACTCTTATCTACTGTTAAATATTTATTTGATGACCCTCAATAAATGACTGACATGGTAGTAAAATAGTGATCATTAACGAATTATAAAAAAGCTTCACCTCGCAATCAGTACTGTTTCTGAGGATACGATACTTTGTTCAATCACAGCCTGACCTCAATTGTCATTTCAGAAATGAGTAACACCAGCTGACCACAGATTGACAGATTTCTGCTCACCGAGAGCGTCGCTCCTGCAGGGTGCTGAAACCGGCAAAGGACTGACTCCGGATTATGCCATTGGGTCCTCCGGGGGAGTGGGTGCCAGCCGCCATGATCTCTGGGACGCGGGACGAAACACCTGGAGAAAAGACAGACATACAAATCCATTACATACAAATCCAGTAACACAAGACATACATCATCATGTACATACAACAAAACCATCTACTGAACTCAATTAACAGCCAAACCATCTCAACAGAAAGGTTAACTTAAGTGCATGGAGCACTGTGCAATGCAGAACAAAGCAGGCAGTGTTGGTGAAGCTTGCCATGTGGACGAGTAGCATTCAGAGCCTGCACTAACATGTATCGACTCCTCTGGCCTACCCGTCACCACTCAACTCTAAACATACCTCAACTGTTACCGTTTCAGGTTTTCCCTCCTCAGGCGGGTGTCTCAAAACACAACTCTTGTCACTTTCCATTAAATGCGGTGTGTACTTTGCTACCTGAACTAAGAGATAGACTCTTTACAAATGCAATTCATCAAACTGACAGCTGTTTAAAAGTCAAACATGTGGCACAAGCAGAAGTCACAACATACACATCTGCTGTGTGCTTTGAAGGCTACGTTTACCTTCTAGAAATGTAATTTATGTGTAATAAATCCCATGAAAACCAATTCAGACCGTCCCATGGCCGAGTTATCTAACCAGCTTCTCCTATAGTTAAGACATCTTTTATCACTGTGTCTTTAATAGCAGCAGCATCCTGTCAGATTTCAGACCTTTTACACGCTGGAGACGTGGAAAGACTCTCGTGGGCACTTGGGGAACAAGCTGAAAATAGACAGATAGACGTCCATGTATAGCTGTCAGATAATGATGTAGCAGAGACAAAGTGCCCTGAGGGAAGTATCCACAGAGATAACCACAGTTTCAACTAGCATGTTGAGATTTAGTGCAGATCATGGTGCAAATGGCAGCAGGTTGGCATTTAAACTTAAAGGGCAGCTCAGTGAATATATAAATATAAGATCAGGTATCTGCCAGACATGACCCATCAACATGAAATACTGAATTTTTTAATGACATGACAAAAAAAATCATCTGTGTTTCCACTATCGGTTACATTCACTGAGTCACAGCAAGCTGCCAACTCTGTCTTTAGTGCCACAGAAACCTCTGGCCTCATGTTACCTTTCTTTCTCTTGTCACTTTTTTCTGTTACCAAAAAAAAGGGTCCAATTAGTTTCATGCAGTGAGGTACACAGAATCCATGCGGCTAAAAGTCGGATCGGTAGACAAGACAAAATACGCTGAAATATTTCTCTCTAATTTTTGCTAAGTTGTGTTCTTCAACCACAAAGTAAGAGAGACAGAAATGAAAATAATGTTGTGTATAGATGAAAGTGAAATCCTCATTTGGTAACAACCCGACTCCACATGGAGGTCAGAGGTCAGTGTCAGCTACAGAACAGCTGGAGAAGATTTAGCGTGTTCCTCAAGGACACTTCAGCAAGGCCAATATGAGGGGCTTGAATCCTTGAAACTAATTCTTAGGAGGTCCTGAGTATGTAGTGTGTTCACACTGCAAAAGTTACTAAAAGTATACTTTAAGACTGTAATTTTCATCATCAGTTTTTCAATTTATCAATTAATATTATTATTATTATTATACTGAATATTAGTATATGGTTAGTATACACTGTTAGTATAAAGATATAAAGTTTGTATGTAGAATGGAATTGAGACACATCTTTAGTCTGCAGCCACACAAGCATTTGTTATGCTAAACCATGCACACCAAATCCACCCAAGCTACCAAATCCAAATATGCATTAGTCAAATTCAGAGATGGAAATCCTGAACGAAGAGAAACTTGAGCTCAACTGACCAACACGCTGACCTCAATGTTAATAGTGTGATGACTGTAAACACTGCAGCGAGGAAGCAGAAGTGTCATTTCTGTCTAGTTAATCTGTATCACTTTCACCACTGAGCGAAAGGAAAAGTACGGTGAACATAGAAATGCCTGGAGGAGAGAGACAGATTTGTCAAATCAAATTAAACTCCACCAACAAGCGGAGGAATCGGCCTGTGAAGCCTCAGCATTCAGCCCTCGTCTGCGTCTGCTTCCCTTCACTCACACAGACGAGATAAACCGTCCCACATCGTTACAGTTTGCCCAACAAAGTGACAAAAAAACACTGCATTTCTTTTGTCTGTGTGTGTTACTCTCTTTGAGGGGCCCTGTGTTTGTGCGTGCCCCTTTTTTCCACTGATCCATCTTTCTGTCTCCAGAGGACAGACTACCTCTGTATGGGGGGCTGGGCTCATTTCGTCATGCAAAAGCAAGCATGTACACACACAAACACACACACACCTCCACAGCAATTGAGCCAGCAACCTGATATCCCCCTCCTTTGGTCTGTGTGACAGAGAGCCACACAAAGACCCGGCACGGGGCCCGAGGAAAGACTAGAGCCTTGTTTTGTGGTGGGGGGGGACAATAGTGCCAGTGAGACTGATACTGTTCAGGCTATTAATAGCAGCTAGCTCACTTTAACACAAAGGACTCTGATGGCTGTGAATCATCAGGACCAATGACTGGATGGATGGATGTTTTGGCTTGGAACAGCGTGGTCTGGTTTGATTGGTTAGATGTAGCCAAAAATATATCTTGACGGTTTATCTATAAAAAAATATAAAAGATTATTTGGATTTAGCTTTGAATTGTAGGCTAACCACAGCTAGCACCAGCCAATATGGTTGAAGTCAATATCATAATAGTATTAAAGCTGCACAAATCAATTTTTCTTATATTAACAATGGTGTTGATGGTCAGTAACTGTAGTTAAAACGCCATGTGTTGTTTTCTATTTCTACATATGTTAAATACAGAAGATGAGATGAGCGAGTGTGGAGGCTTTGGAGTTGTTGGCAGCTTCGACAGACCTTGGATGATTGAGTAACACATTTTTTTTGTTTTAGTTCAAACTTGTTCAGAATCATTCATTTAGAGAACAGAAATTTGCCAGATGACATTTATGGGATCATATCATCATGATACAACTCTACAGAAAGACAATAATCAGTAATGCATTATCGCCTCGCCCTAACCACCGTTGGCAGCAGGAGAAAGGCAGTAATTTGCCATAACGCTCTGAAGCATTTTGGTCCATTTTGGTCTCTGGATGCTCAGCAGCAGTTTTTTTTTGCCTTGCCATGTTTGCCTCTCTGACTTTCTGACTCACTCTCCTAAAAGAAGAGCAGTGGGTGGCAAATGATGGTACATTTTGTTACCTAATGCTCTCTGGGTAATCACAGAACAGGCTAGACACTGTTCCCTGCACTTAGGCCGTTTCCTGAAGATTTCCAGTAGATTTAGACGAAGCAAAATGATGCAGGATGGACACTTGAAAACTAGAAAATGAACGCAATGATACCAGATAGTATAAACTGTTCAGTTTCAAGTCCCTTCAACACCCCCAAAATGGTACAAGCAGGTTCTACCTGTGATGAGGACCCGAGGGAATAACACAGAGTACGACTTACTTTCATCAGAGAACACATGTAGATGTGAAATAACAGCACAATTCAAACAGGGATATTATTTACCTCAAGAGTTATACATATTGCTGACTGTATGAAATTAACTCAAGCGTTTGTCTTACATTCATTTACCAGGGACTCGCCCACCCACTGCTGGATAAATGTGGCATTTTATAAAAAGATTATCATCTTGTCTCTTCTCTCCCTCAGTAACGAAGCCAGTGCCTGTGTTTTAACATCAGCTGTTTGTTTCTTGCAAACAAGTCTGATGATTCATTTTGTCGAACATTTCCCGTTTCCAGCTTCTCTAATATGAGGATTTGCTGTTTTTCTTCATCATATGATAATAAACTGAAAACATTTGGGTTTTAGACAAAACAAGACATTTGAAGACGTCATACAAGGCTCCATGAAATTGTGATGGAAAATTTAAACTATTTTATGACATTTTATGGACAAAAAGATCAATCAAAAATATAATCTGCAGATAAATCAACAATGAAAACAATTTATTATATAAAACTATTATTGGTTTAAGAGTAAATTATGTGCCATTTATTCAAAGTTATAGAAAATCTAGCCTGTTTTTACTCTCTTGATGTGTTTTTGCAGTAGACATTTTGGCATGAGTGGTATGCTAAAAGGTCACACTCAGGTCCAGTCTTCTGGATTTTCCCAAAACCTTTCCCAGCCTCAGCAAGGCCCTGCAAAACAAACTCATTTGAATCAATGTTCCCCACATATAAAGACACACACACACACACACTCCCTCACAAAGAGTCGAGCTCAACCACTGAATCATAAAAACCTTTCCTCCGCACCTCTTAGTGTCACCGCTCATCTCGTCTAAAGAGGCTTTCAGGACGAGAACAACAATGCCAACTCACAGCGAGTTCTGGTTGGGTGCCAGCCGTTACCCATGGTGAATACAGCTGCCAGTCAGTCCATTCACTGGCCTTTCTTTCCCGGCGCTCTCACGCTAACAGCCTTAAATGCCCTCGACGAGGTGTGTGAGTGTGTTTCTTTGTGGAAAATGTGAGCATTAGATTGATCAGTATGCTGAGCCGCTTCTTGACAAGAGTGGACAAATGACACACACACACAAACACACACAGGTTAGTGAAGGGAGGTTGGCATGAGAGAGCAGCACACCTGATGTAATCTCAATTTGTTGTTAGCTCTGCAAGGTCCACGTGCATTAATGCATTAGTCCCACCGCCCAGTGTGTGTGTGCTCTGAGCGCTGGGGGGTGAGGACCAGACTGGATAAGTGCATGAGGGATGAGAGAGCGTCGGAAGGGAGGACAGGAGGAAGGAAAGGAGGCATCTAGCCATCGTTCTGGGCTAAAGGAGACTAACTGGATGAGCCAGCTAGGAAGACGCGGGAACCTCTTGACGGACCGCTACGACCTGCGAGGCGAGGGTCTCGTGACTGATGGGGTAGCCGAGCTAACACTCCTGCTAACAAACGAATCTACTAGCAAGTTTACTGCTGGCTGACCACCATTTGCTGTGTGTGTGTGACAATGTTGTTTTATGAGGGAAGTTGGCTCGCTACGAGGCTTTAGTAATCATCCATGTTTGAATCACAATTTCAAAAAACTAAAGAGAAGTGAAAGAAAAATTAAACTCTGCAGGTTGATTAACAAAAACCTTTTGCTGTACTGCGTTTTCAAATTTTTCAAAAGACAGCTGTGTCATGCGCTTCTTCGCGGTTTACTTTCTGTGACAGAACACGCAGACAAGCTAGGAAGGCTCCCGAAAATTAGCCTCCTGACGCCCTTGGCCGTCTCCATCAGCCACATGACCTGCTCCTTGCAGATCGTAGCGTTCCATCGAGATTCTCCTGGGAAGACACCGAACACACCATCACACAACTTTACTCTTTCTGTCAACAGCCATAGATTCAAACATCTGCCAAAGAAACACACAGTACAACTGTTTTTCTCATCCTTGAATCCTCTATTCATGTTCACCTCCCGTCTTCTCTTCAGTGACCGCATGACTGTTTCTGTTTGTTCCGTTCTCCCCATTCGCTCTCCTTCCCACTCTCAATCTTTCTTTCTCTTGTCACTTTTTCATAGAAATGTATATTGAGATGAATCCAGGTAAAGGGCAGAAGTTCCTATTGATTTATTTTATCAGTAAGAACGTTTCTTCTTTTATGAAGTTTGCAGTTTGCATGAGGAGAAACAGACGAATTAGAGCAGATTTTGGTGTTTAGGTGTTAAGGCAATGAAAATTGAGCTCAAGGCCGCAACTCATTATCCGGAATATGTCTAATATTGGCTGCATCTCTAAATTCTTCACACCAATAATCACATCAATCATTGTGAGCTTCTTGTCTGCACAAAACAAACACTCACACTTTGCTCATAAAAGAGGAGAGTGAAGCGGGCACTTCTCTCTCCTCTTTTATACAGGAGTCTCACCCAAACTCACAAACAGCTGCACGCATACAAACACACACACACACACACACACACACACACACATTTAACTCTTGAATAACCCTCTGAGTGTGTGTGTGCCCATTTCCAAATGTGCATGAGTGTGTATACATGTGTAAAAAACCAGCATCAGCCAGCAGTGCATGCTAACAACAGGAGCCTAATTCTTAATGCCTGTATAAATTAGCCTCACCATGGCAACAGCAGACAAAATGGGATGAAGTGTATTACGTAAAACAACAGTTATGAGCCAAGTGCCAAGAAGTAGGACACACGCCCTCGTGTTACAGGGCCGAGCACCATTCTTTCATCTGGAAAAAGCGTTTTTTTATATTCAGATCTTTTACAGATGCTGCTTTAAAATGTGTCCACAACTTCATCAAAAGCGTCCTTAAGCTGCTTTTCATTGTCCCGTCCTTTCTAATTTTATTTCATTGTGTTTGATGTGACAGGAAGTGCAGATAAAAATAGGAGAACATTAAAAAATAAAGCAGCCAGAAGATGATGAGAGATTTGACAAGAGAAAGTGTATAAAAAGATGCAGCAGTCTGGTTACAAGACGTACACAGGGAATACGTTCTGCACTCCAAGACGGCCGCTGAAGCGTTGACACTGTTTGACATATGTGACGTGAATATTTATTTGATTTCAGGCAAGGAATTAATGAACATTTTGCATGACATTGGTAATGTGTTTAAATAGACCTACTACCTCACAGTCAAAGGTGGATGTGGATGGTTTCTACAATCAGAGATATTTAAAGGATTGATTTCAACATTCTCGACAACAATAGCTGGATGAGCCCTGCAAACAAACAACAAAAGAGCTTGAGGATGGGGAGGAGGGTCGCAATAAAAAATGCAAACAAGGCAACTCTGAAGGACGATCCTGAGTATGTGTCAATGGACACTCTTAGGGAATTACAGGACCAGCAGAAGAGCTTTTATGAGGATCTGTTGAAGAGGCAGAAAATTACTTCCGTGGCTGATCAACGTGTCCCAAAATGTATAGTAAGATCTAATACAGCATCAAGGATTGATGAAGTACTTCAGGAGCGTATGCGTAAAAGAGACGAGCAGCAATAGATTTAGGAACTGAAAAGTGGTAAATGTACTATGTTAAGAAATAAAGTTACAAAGTTAAACAGAGAGAAGAAAAAAAGGCATACAATCAAAATAAAATTGACTGGAAATGGGCAAACATGTTCCAACACATCCTGCAGGTTGCAAGCGCGTGCCTGAAAGCTGCTCAGTTATCCCTCGTGCTACATCAAGTCCATGTTTGTGTGAACTGGTTCAGTAAAGAGGGAAACCGCCGGTGCACTAACCCCAACCCGAAAACAAGAGTGCAAGGAACCTGACAGGGGTTGGTTTTGTTTTACTTAAGCTTGTTATGAACCTCTCAAATGTCTCGACCACATTCAAAAAGAAACTAAAGGTAGCTTCAATTTGGGCTACTTAGCATGCTCATATTAAACTACAAAATGAGTGCACACAAATGAAAGGTTCCCTCAAAGATTTAAGACTTGCAAGACATCCTGAAGTTTCAACTCTTACAGCCTTTCTACTTAATTCCATGCATGCAAAGTGCAAAGTGAGATTAATTTTGAGATGAAAAGCAGCATGTTTTAATCCCACTTCCATCACGTGTCCCATTAACCTGCTGACCATTTTGGAAAGAACATGTTTTAAATCCAAAATTCCCTGCAGGTAAAGTGTGTGACACATGACATTACAAATCTGCCTGCAGAACACACAGGCGCATAATCACAAGCACAGTTATGTTTATGAAAGGTGACACCAGAGCGGTGCTCATGCAAATGTGAGTTACAGTACTATACAGCAGGAAGATCACAATGTTGCTTCTTAACTGAATTTGGCCATTTATAGCTACTAAAATGACTCCAGGAAAAGAGAGCCTCATTATCCTCAGTGCTGAGGGAAAGTTTCTCTCGGGGAAGAAGTGCTTATTCATCTTCACTTAAAAGGCTTCTCAAAAGGTGCTAAAAGAAAAGAAAAGGAAAGGAAAAGGGAGGAAACTGTTTTAGGATGACAGTGCTAAGGAGAAACATGCCAACATCACATTGTGAGCTGGTGATGAAACACCTTTAATATAAAGGATGGTTCACAGGACAGTCAGCTCAGTTCTCTGTGACGGCTCACAGCCGGCAAAACACTGAAAAAAGGATCAAAGTTTGACGTCATTGAAGAGTTTTATGTTCATTTTTTTAACTTTAAACACAAGCACTATGACATCATGTACTTCTATACCTTCACATTGCGTGAGATGCGGGAAATTAAACCTTCTATTATCAATATTCATAAATATTAACAATGGATTAAGTGAATATGTATATATGATAGGTGTTGCTTGTGTGATGAACCCGCAGACAATAATTACCCAACTCTGCAGCTCCCCATAGCACTTCTGAGATTTTAACATGTTTCAGCTCATTGTTTTGGTTTTCTGACCTACAAATTCATTCTCGTCAGTGCTGTTTTCAGTTGCAGCAGGCTCCTGTTTTCAATGATAAAGCTGTAAAAATCCACTGTAAAAGGTAGTATGTGAGAAGCTGTGTTTACAGCTTGTTTTTGCTGCCCCCAAGTGGCCAAAAAAAAAATCAGTTAGTGCAGGGTTTATGCTCATTTTCACTTCAAACACAAAGACCAAAAAAAAGTATATATCATGGGACGTTCATACATGTGAACAAGTGAAATTAAACCAGAAAACAAGCACCTCAAGTAGCATGACTTCACAGGTGTTAACTAGTCTCCCCCCCCGGTTACCGGCATTCATACCCCCATGTCCACACACACACATACGTTATAAATAACCTGACCTGGTGACAGTTAGGAATTCACAAAAAGCTTTGAACTTGAGAAAAGAGGCCATGTTATGACTGTAGTCACCTCTACTCCATCACCTGTAGGATGATAAATAACATTCTTACGCTCTGACTGAAGACAGAGTCACCAGCTTGTGTCTCCAGCAGTCCCATCACACAGACAAAACACCAAGGAAACAATGGGCAGAACAGAAATTTCAACACGTCCTGTGTGATTGCAGGTATGCAGCGATGACACCACAGGTACAAAAAGAATCAATAGCTTGGTCAATAGTCATCTCTACAAATGTGAACAATGCCTTTTTATAAAAATCATTTTCAAAGGCCACGGTGGTGGAAAATGCCTGAAGGAACGCAAACGTTTGACAAAAACAACAAACTGACACACAGAAAAATAAGTAAGACAAAGTAACTGATGACCCATTTCACAAATCAGCTTGTGTGACCCCAAACAAATAAAAAGCAACTAAATTTGCCATTGCTCATCAAGAGACTGGAACTATTTACTACTCAAGACAACCACGGCTACATCCGAAGATGTGAAGAAAAGTTTGTTAAGCCAAAAATAGATCACTGAATAGTTTGTAGTTTGTAGATTTGCTTTCTTGCCAAAACTATCGTCAGGAGCCAGTTAGCTTAGTTTAGCACAAATACTGGAAACAACTCGTCTGCCTCTATCAAAAGGTAACAAAAATAGCCTACCATAACCTCTAAAGCTCACTAATTAACACAGTATATCTCATATGTTTAAGCCCCCCCTGTTTCCAGCACTTGTGCTAAGCTACGCTAACCATATGCTAGCAGCGGCTTCATAATTATAGACACGAGAGTGGTACTCTTGGCCAGAAAGCAAATAAGCGTATTTCCCCAAATTACAGTTTGAAAGAAATATTATTTTGTTCATGTATGCTTCGCCCTGTGCATCAGGACCTTCTCCGACCAAAAAGAATCAAGCCGCCTGAAATCCTGACCCAAATAATCAGACTCTGATCTCAGACATCCTCCCATGGAGAATGATTTACTAAAAAACAACCAGAGCTTTATCAGGTCAACATTTAAACTGGTTTAGACTCTATAAATAATATTAACCAGAATCAGCTGATGGTCTATTCAGTCATCTGATGTGGTTCAACAGTTTCTCACCAGACAGATTGGGACCTGGATCTGTTACAGAGGGGACATGACTGTTGTGTGAGAGCCAAAGTGTGGGAATCGAACAGACTCTGTGTTTGTGCTTGTGAAAGGAGGCCAACGGCAGCTCCGTCACATGAAAGTCGAGACAGGTCAGAAATGTTGCCAACAAGCTGCAGAAACACACAAACATGAAATCTAACATCTAATTTTCAGATACGGGTTTTAGAGAGCAGATAGGTGTTTTAGGCCCGAGCTGACCTGATCTAATCCTGTTTCATTGACGCGTCACCTCAATCAGTACAGGTAATTAGTATTCTTTTAAGCCACCACATTTAACAAGAACCACTCAGTATCAACACCACTTTGCAGGGATTATAAACAAACAATAAAGCTATTAAAACATATCAAACAGCAGTATCAAACACAGCCTGTCAATCAAGAGCACTGATGTCCAGGTTTCAGTTTACATCTGAAGGCCTGTAGACAAGTTAGTTCCCATGTAGACCTGTTTCCAGACAGTGACACCATAACACAGCATGCAGCTTTTGAACACAGCATTTTTGGCTGCAGTGATTTCCAGGAAACGTAGGTCACTCCTCAAAGGCCTTTGCTGCTGAGTTTGTAGGACCATCACGGGCTGGAGGTGGAGCCCATCTAAACTTACTGAAAGTCTCACAGACTCACTGTCATATTTGTGATGGTTAGTTCATCAAGCGGTCTTTCTACCTCTACTTGAAGAGCAACGTAAAAGGAGAACTCCATTGATTATACACATCACAGTCTGTTTACGGGTGTTGGGGAGTACTACTGCATTTGTGGGAAAAAAAGCCTCAAGTGATGTACCTTGGGTTGGCGTCGGTTTGGTCTGAAGACTACAAGTATGAAAATGAAATAAACGTGGGGGAGTGGAGTTAGAAAGAAGTGAGCTTGCCAGACCTCTGCAGCCCGCTCCTCATCTCTGCTTGAGGCTAGAGGCTCGAGGCTCGAAGGCTACATTAGCTGCAACTAGCATAACTCGAACTGAGTTGTCAGCGGTTGAGATGCACTGTGGGCAATGTAGGCGTCGGGTTTTGACAAGGAAGAAGAATAGGTAGAATTAATAAAAGACTGGTTGGCTCTGGTTCTGCTGCATCAATCTGTCGAAAAGAGTTCACACGTTCAAAACACTCTGAAAACCCTGATTTCAGCCTCATGTTAACTGACTCTCAAGTTTGCAATTTCCTGCATTTCCCAGAATACATTTTTGTCCCCAAGAGAACAACTACAAACTTGTTCTATTCAGCTGTTTGTTATACATGCGGGCGAGCGACATTATCAGTAGGAGCAAGAGCAAGAAAATGAACAATCAAACGTCTTGTGGCTGCACTGGGAATATTTATGCGATGCCACATTGTCCATGTAGAAAATGACACCAACAAACAAGAAGTACTTCAGGGTGGACTTTCTTTCAAAGACTGAAAGAATGTCCTCTTATCCCCACCCCCCACTCTCTCTTTTTCTACCTCCTCTCTTCACAATGTGTCGTGCATATTGCTCTGACACATGTCTGACTGACATATTAGTATCCTGAATTTGGGCCAGCATGAGAACCAGTTTCCCCACTCTATTTCTTTGATTTGGCCATTACGTGTGACTCTGATTGAAAGTGACCACCTATGCTGCAGCGCTGGAATGCAGTTACCGTACAAACAGGATTTTGCCGGTTATTTCAGCTCCATTTGTTATTTTTAGCAGGAAAAGACAACACGCTTTTCACCGATAGCTGCTACTGTGATAATACGAGCTCAGAGTGTTGTACAGCTATGTGTGAATTAGCCAGCCAGTGGAAAACAGCCAGCTATCGTCACAATTCATAACTGCGCTGTATCAGCTGGGAAGGTAGCAGGACAGCGAGGTGTGCTCCTGGGCTTCAGGACACAGCTGTACAATGACATAACTAAATTACTAAACCAAATAAAGACACAGCTGTTTATTTTTGAGAGATTCAAAAGGTTTAAAGGGCATGATATGTATGAAAAACTGCACTAATGACCATCTTTGAATTCAGAAAATAGCAATTAATGCGACAATTGTATACGTTTTTTCTATGACAGCAGCCAAACAAACGTACTATGGCTTACATCCACGGTCGACGTGCTTCATGTCTTTTGTTCCTAATGCTTTCTGGTTGTATTGCTGGCGAGGGAGAGTGTTCATTTACGGCAGCCAGCAATACATTAAACACTGTGGGTGTCATTTACAAACAGAAGTCACGGTGGATTTCAGTCCCACTCATTCCTCCTGCAGCCTTGACTAAACCATTACCATAATGTTAACAGAATAACAATTTGCCGAGCGCCTGGACAAAAAGAAAAACACACAGCAGGAGAAAAAGGCTGACGCAAGGACAGAAAATGACAGAAAAAAAGACACTTCCCCATCTTCCTGAAATAAGCTCTCCCTGCCAGAGAAATACAATGTTCTCCCTGTGGTTCAGGTTACAGTTAAATATTTCAACTAACTGTGGAGATTATCATGCTGTTTGGGGTAAAGACTCAGCAGGGAGTCGGGCACTGAGGAGATATGAAGTGCATTTTGAAGCTCTGGTACAATGGCCACTTGTGAGGCAGACTGGAAATTACACTCTGTTTATCAAAGTTAGTGTTAATTATTTAGATTTTAGAAGTAGGCATAGTTCAGTAGAGAGCCGTGATGTGAAAAGAGAAAATGAAACAGCAAAAACCAATAAAAACAGACAAAAACAGCAACAGTAGAGATACAGAGTGGGAGGAAAAACAACAGAAACAAGGATGATTCAGACATTGACGGAGAAAACAAGCACCTGTGGACGATGAGCAGTTATACAGACACTGATACACCGTCATCCATTGTGCCATTTAAAAAGACAATCGTCATGTGAACTCATTCACCTGCCTGCTCACCAACACAGCGTCTCCACACACACACACACACACACACACACACACACACACACACACACACACACACAGCTGTTCACACACATCTGGCTATGGATCACTGCCATTTTTATGTCAGCTTTTATCTGCAGTATAAGATCGAGACATGCAGGGAAGATGAGAGGGACAGAGGGGAGGACATGCAAAAAAGGTCAAGAGGCACTCAAAAACACACACACTGTGCTGTAGCCTTGTGTTTCACTCTGAGCGCACAGCCATGTATTTATTATTATTTCTTTTTATGTGAATGAAGGTAACTGCCATGAAGTGTAAGTGCTTACTGGGGACGTGCAGCTGAATCACTTAAAGCCTGGTTTATCCTTTCAGATCATAATAATCACATAAAAAGACAAACTTTTCATCTACAGTATAAAAGGGGCGCAGATGAATCATGTGCACCATAGTCTTTGGTAGCCAAACAAATAATGTACCTTGTATCTGTAGTCTATGTATTTTTTGTAAAGGTCTCGGGAGAAGATGGAGATGGATCTACAAGGCCGTCTTCTGTTTAATGGCCTTAGAAATTTTAAATGCCATTTTACAGCTGAGTCTTAATTTGGGTCGACCTTTTCCTTTACAACACGGGTGAAGAAAGACATAAAAACATTCAATCTTCCAGTCTGATGTGACATTTAGTCATCCTGCAGTACCACATCTAGGGCTGCAACTAATGATTATTTTCATTATCAATTACAAAAGTTGATCGTATTTTTCAATGCAAAATGCCCATCTCATGTTTTTTTTCTTCAGAAAACCCTTGCTGCCTGGTAAATGCCCACATTATTCAAAGAGTTTGACATCCAGGTTTTCTATTAAAAAAATGCCGTTATCCAACCCACGTGTAGTTCAGTGGCCCTTTAAAACGATGAATCGATTATTAACACTTAGAGAGACTGATTCTCTGTCTAACTAATCAATTCATTGCTGACCACCTACCGCTGCATTTCCAGCTACAACAGTGACATTTTTGGGTTATGATGGTTCCTAAAACATAATTGTCACTCCAGGCAGCACCAACCTTTACGGACATATTTTGTTGCAGGAGGAGAAGCACAGTACAAAGAGTGATCGGTCATCCTGGCAATGACTTGCCACAGGACGAAGGAGCGGTGTCACCCCCCCCGCCTTCAATTCATCTGTCATCACAGCTGTGTGTCACGGCCACCCCGAGGCAGCTGGGTAATGGGAACAGCCACTTCCCGGTGCCTCCAAAAAAACTCGACTTTGTGACAGAAGATAACAAATCACAAAAGGTGCAAATAGTCTCCTCTCAAAAAGTTGCAAAGGTGTCTGGGACTAAATGTGATCACAGCGCTGAAATGCAGCGCTCTGTATTCTGGGTAAGATGAAGAATCAAAAACAAAATCTGCACAAACAGCGAGGAAGAACAGCGCGAGGCAACAGAGATAACAACCAAAGAAGCAGAGACAGAGGAGACGGGAGGCTGGAAAGGAAAGTGCAGCAGAGTGTTGCTGAGAGATCCATCACAATCTTCACAGCACATGTACAACTTATTACTGGTAACTATGAAGAAAACTGTCAGGACTGCTGGCACTGGATGTGTCACACGCCAAAATTGTATCTGCGTGTTGTTCTCATGCTGGCAAACACACAAACAGACATAAAACCGTCATGACACACTGACATGAACCAATAGTCTCTTCCAGCTGCTGGATGCTGTAGAGGGGCCGCACCAAATACCAAAACAGACAGATTATCAGCTTAGGACCCTAAAACGCTTATGGCAATCATAACGCTGCTACAGCTCCCAGCTGCTCCAGCCAGAGGTGTGTGTGTGTGTGTGCGTGTGTGTGTGTGTGTGTCAGTATGTCAAATATCATGTGTCACACATGACGTCTAGTGTAGAGCATGTGCCATGTGGTGCAAGTGTATCCCCTCATAGCATGGTCACACAGTTGGAGGAGAGGATTAATGGGGAACACCTCAACCACACACACCCATACCAAGAATGCTGATCTGCTCAGAGACAACAGGGGAGGGGTGAGGATGGGTTCAAACCCCCTTCCATAAATTCTCTGTCTGTATACAGCGGGAGAGTAGAGGAAGGGGGGGAATGGACAGATGGGAAGGGACTGGAGGAAGAAACAGAGGAGGATGGAGGGAGGGAGGGAAAGTGTTGGAAAAAATAAAATAAAAAGATGGAAAACCCAAGGGGTAGACCAGCAACCATTCATGTCGACAGACGCCCCCCTCCACACACACACACACACACACACACACACAGAGTTGGGCACTCATTACTCCATTAGCAGCACATAATTGTTCCGGTTATCATTTTTCACACATCACTGCCTCTTACTCATGCAGTCATCGGAGAGAAGACACACACAAACACGTGAACACACTTATACGCACATTTTGCACAAGCATTTTGTGTGTGTGTGTTGTCTGTTAATGCTGACTTTTGCCAGTGACCTCTTTCCTCACAATCATTCACAGCAATTGTCTGAGCCACGGATTGTGGTTAAGCAGCGCCGCTTTAGCCGCCGACCCGAAAAGCTCTGATGTCTCTCAGGACGGCTCAGCCCTCACTAACTGCTCTATAGGCTAATGCTACCCTAGCTACGCTCACTGATACACAGCTGAGAGTTCTGTCCTGAGAGAGAGAGACACACACACACACACACACACACACACACAGAAAATAAGCAGCAGAGGGCCTGTGAGGACAGCCGAGCATACGCAAGAATGACTTGTCTATTTTTTTCATTTCATCGCTCAACTTGTGG
Source organism: Enoplosus armatus (assembly GCF_043641665.1). Classification (NCBI taxonomy): domain Eukaryota; kingdom Metazoa; phylum Chordata; class Actinopteri; order Centrarchiformes; family Enoplosidae; genus Enoplosus; species Enoplosus armatus. Next base: position 11,458,153 of record NC_092195.1, read on the forward strand.
CCTCATCTCACACCTAGAAAAACAAGACACGAGTCTGCAGCCACTCTGTGAGGCTGTAGGCACAGTGATGTTTTAAGCTGAATGCTAAGGTCGGCATGGCAACACACTAACATGCTGATGTATAGCAGGTATAATGTATGCAATGTTTGGTGTTTAGTTACTAGCATAACACACAAAATACAGCGTAGGCTGATGGGAATTATTGATGAGTTTTGTTGATTTTAGCGCTAGATGAACAGTCAGACAATTTAACTCTGTTTTTGGTCTCTACCAACTCCTGAGGGAAATAACTGGCTCTTCAGCTGCTAACTGCTCCACTATGCTCACCAGCTAGTTGCTAACTGTGTCTGTCTGTCGTTTGGTGCTGAGCAGGCAGTGTACAGTGGGTTTTTTGGAGCTTTTTGCCAAAAACAAGCCTGCTGTGGCTGAAAAGGACGCTAAGAGAGTGGTGAGAGTGAACCAAAATGGTAAAGTTGTGGGCCGGAAAGCTTAACAAAGAGCTGAAACTCTCAATAAAGCTCCATAAAGTCGAGGGGAGCTCCTTCCAGCTGGTCGTCTCCACTGTCCCAGTCAGCCCTCCACTCCCTGACCCTGCCCCTCCCTCCACATACCACTTAACCCCTGTGTAACAACCACAACCCACCGTCTTGACACCAGAAATTCCCAACACCCATAAAATACCTCCCACCCCCTCTGAGGAAGCGGGTGTAGGACATGTTGGGACAGGCGAGCAAAGCCAGACCATCATCTTGACACCAGATAACCTCTGACTCAGAACAGACATCAGACTGTGGTGTCACTGAACCACAATCTAAATGGAGGTTTGTCACTGTTCACTCTGCACGTGATGAATCACTTGCCACGAGAGGTGTGAAAAGTTGAGAAATAACTCAAGTTTCTAAAATAATACCAGTTTGTATGCACTGTGACAGACATATCAAAACAACTGTCTTCGATATCTGTGAACAGAATGACCCAATTCCCCCAAAGGGAACATTAAAGTTTCATCAAAGAACCAGAACAAAATCGACCTCTTGCCAGTTATGGGTTTTTAATCAAAGCAGCTTCCCAGACGCAGACCGAGGGTCGAGTTAAATTTGGAAGTCTGGATCATGGAAACTCAGCAGGAGACTTGAATTAAACCGTCTTAATCATTCAACTCTCGCAGTGTGAATCCAGAGCAGCGAAAACCTGCAAGTGAAATCATTTTTCTCTCCCGGTCCCAATGGAGCACTTTAACTTTCTGTCTGCTGCCTACACGCCTTATGAAATAACTATCAGCTGTGAAAACTTTAAGGAGGCACTCCTCCTGTAAGAATGCGAGGCCTAGGTTTCCCCCCACCCCCCAAAAAACCACACATATGCTCACAGATGGAAAGACATATGTATGTGCACGCAACACGTACACAGAGGCACCCACCCACCCACACACACACACACACACACACACACAGGCAACATTCCCAATAAGTGCAAGTGGGAGTTCTTGAGGAAAGGAAAAGGTCAAGTGCTCGGTGAGTGAGACGTCGATGGACTTTAAAGCACAATGAACTTCCAGGTCATATTTCTCCTCCTTTCTTTTTGTTTGTCTTCATTATCTGCTTCTATTGAATTAGCCGTTAGGTTACTCTAGAGCTGGAACAATAAGTCCATTAAAGCAGTTTGGATAATCGTTTAATGGTTTAAATCATAATTTCGGTGTTGGTTATCAGTTGACTTCAGTTGATCATGTGCTGCTTTATAGAAAATCCTTCTCACTGAAGCTGAATTGATTAATCGAGTGGGTTAACTGATTGAAATTAAACTAATTGGCAACAATTGTGATATTTGTTTAATCTTTTTCAATCATTTTTCAAGCAAAGATGCCAAACTTTCTGAGGTTCCAGCATCTAAAATGTGAAGATTTATTGCTTTTCTTTGTCTTATATGATAGTAAACATAATATCTTTGAGTTTTCGACATTTTTCATTATTTCTCTGACATTTCATGGACAATTAATCGGGCAAATAATTGGCAGATTTATCTATAATGAAAATAATCTTTAGTTGCAGCCCTAGGTTACTTGTTCAGGTGATGCTGACATTCCTTAAAATCAACATTCAGTTCACGTCAACTGTGTTGTGTTTTAGTAGTTTGGGGGGAGAATAAAAACAACAAAACGACAGAGCGTCTGAATTTCCTCCAAACCACACAGTCATAATTCCTTTAATGAGGCTTCGGAGAGAAAGAGAAGGAAATGAGTGTGTGTGTGTGTGTGTGTGTGTGTGTGTGTGTGTGTGTGTGTGTGTGTGTGCGCTTGTCAGAGAGAGAGAGAGAGAGAGAGAGAGAGAGAGAGAGAGAGAGAGAGAGAGAGAGAGAGGAAAAGAAAGAGGGAGAAGAAAGCAGGCTGAGACTGAGGGAGCAGATGCAGGGAATGAAAAGCCGGCTGGGGTAAAGTAGAGAGAAGGTGAGGGAGAGCTTGTGTGCGAGAGTCTGGGAACAGACGCTGGTCTTGCATCCCTGCAGCCCGTCTCGGCTTGGCACAAACACGCTACCCCCTCGTCTCCAGCCCCCTTCAAACAGCTTAACCATGGCCCAAACAGGCTGGCAGGGAAGCAAAGCACTTCCACTTAACCATATCAAAGTCAGCCTGGCGCTGCACTGAAAGAGCATTTAGCTCTGAAAAAAAAATGCCTTTTTTCTCAAAAACAGCATGAGCAGCCGGGGGGGAAAGCCTCGCTGCAAGCTGCACGATTATTTGGGCGAAAGATTTTCCTGTTGTTTTGTTTTTATTTCCAAGTGTATTGAGGACTTGGGGTATCTGGACAAATTGTTGCTTTTGATCAACTTGGAGGACATGCAGCTGAGAAGATAGCGTCAGCTCAGTTGGCAGGCTTTTAAAAAAGAGCGGATTTTAAAATATCAAGGAATTGACATGTTTCTCTGAGGAAGTGGAGTGTTTTTAAAACCCAGAAAGCAGAAAGTGATTTGCAGACCATCTGGCAGGTAGAAAGCAGCTAACAACTGGAGATATCTCCTGATTGAACAGTCAAGGCTGCTCGCTCTACAAACAGGCAGTTTTTCCTTCAGTGCTGCTGCCATGTTTATCTGCTCTGGTTCAGCTGGAAGATCCACTGTGGGTGGTAACAATGTGTAAGAGACGACAAAAGACTGATACCCTTTGACCTCCACCCTCAACAAACCTGGGGGGGCATTTTTAAAATCGCTGTCCTGATTCGCTCACGTTTCTGTGTGTGTGTGTGTGTGTGTGTGTGTGTGTGTGTGTGTGTGTGTGTGTCCTTTTGCACTCTGTCTCATCAGGAGAGCACAAATGCACGGATGCACACATAAACATAAATACAGTGACACAAGCCTCACAATAACATTTCTCCCCAAATCTAAACATATCTCACGTGTCTCCAGGAAACACAAAGCGCCTTCAAGGCCAGACAGTACTCACAACACATCACCTGTCGACAGGACTGACTGACAAATCACGTGAAAAACACATATTTAGCGGGTTGAAAATACTCACTATTGCTATTTTGGAATAGAGTTTCTTATATATACGACAAACATAGGCCATCAAAACAATTATATAACCTATATTTTCAGAGAAGCATCCCCAAAACAAAACCGTACTTCATGTAACTTACAGGTTAATATTACCGAGTGATCCTGTGCTGAGATTTCTGTCAAGAAAACTCGACTTTAAAATGAAAATATGGGTGGTTTGTGGTGGTTTGTGGTGGTTTATCCTTCAATGAGTCGCATCCCTGGTGAGATGAGTTCAAGCATCGCTGTGATACACTAACCTACTGCCCCGGAGAACAAGCCCCCCCACACACACACACACAGTCGGGAGAAAGGAGTTTCCCTCTGAACGAGCGCACCTCTCGAGCCCATGTTATTGACCGTTTTGCGCCTTTACTGAAGTTGCACTTACCCTTTGCAAAACTTCACAAGCGTGGCTCCTCAGTGGCGTCTCTGCCCGTCTACCTGCTCCTCTCCATCCATGCGTAATAAAAGAAGAACAAAGTGCGTTTTCGCTTCTAACGCAGGAGGTTTTCCTGCTGGTCGAGACGTGAATTAAAAGAAAGAATCTCCAAGTCCCCGACTGAACACTGAACCAGCCGCCCCGGATGAGCGATGGATGTTCGCCGTTTGTTCCCCGGTGAGACTCGATGCAGCGGCCGTCCAGAGCAAACACGGAGCCCCCTCACTCACATTCCAGTTTGTGTTTGCGGCGCTCCTCCTGAACAACGGCGAGCCAATGAGAAGCGGAGGATGTCACCGGGAGGGCGGGGTCAGTCTGTTTCGTGCCCCAACTCTCCCTTGTGTGTGTGATGGGGTTGCACGTGCGTGTGGGTATTGGTGCGCGCGCCTTGGAAGCATGAATCAAGCCCTGTCTCTTTGTCTTTGTCCATCTGTCTGTCACGTAAAATCACATGAAATGATCTTTATTGGTTGAGATAGGCCTACTGCCAAAGATAAATTACATATTACAGATTAATGTAATTAATGTACTTTCCATGAGGAAATAAAGAAGAAAATAAAAAGTAAATAAAATCAGAGGAAAATGAATATTAGGCTCACAGTACCTACCTATGGACACACTCTCCCTCTCTGTCTGTGACAATCAGAAACAAACACACAAGGTACATACCTTTTCTTTTCCCATCATATATAATTTACTTTTTGTTTTATCTTTCATATATTAATAGGTTGTATAAATATATGTTTGTGACATCATTGTGAAAAGCTAATACAAAACTTTGAGGACCTTTAAAACCACGTAATGTGTATCATAGAATATAAACTGCACTTCAGGGAACTCAAACCCCCAAATGTCCATATTTTGAGCCAAAATTATTATATGTGTGTTCTCTTGCACGCACACACATTTATTGCTACAGGCTCCTTCTCTGCTCTTTGTGCACACTAGTCCGGCCTGCAGGGCGAATCCACGTCTGAGCACCAGATTTAACCAGCTGTCACCTCATGAACTGTCTCTAATATTTCTCTCTGCCCTTGTACTAGGGCCATTTTTAGGAGAGCAAGCTCATACCTTTTCAGCCTCGTGGGTTTAAATTTAGACCATTCATGTTCACTTGGACGTTAAACCCGACATTTCTTGCGGGGTTACAGTACGACCTGCCTCATTCTGCAGCGTTTTACCAGTGCACGAAAGAAGTTTTATTTGTCCTCGTAAATGTATTGACAGGTTGTGAAAATGATGGTGTGATTATCTGTGATTACACAGCTTAACAACAGGGGCTTTTTTCAAAATTGCCTTTCCAATCCGTTCGCCTCAAGTGGGTTTACAGCGATTGCTTTCCCCTGGACAGCAAGCAACACACAAATTGAATTACATGGAAGGGAACCATGAAAAAGAGAAACACCTCCATCTTTAGGAGCCACAAACAGCGTGAAACACAGAGGTGCTGCCTTATGAGGGCCAAGGGAAACTACATTTCTGTGAGACAACTCTGTATTATGTAGAGAAACTTGTCTTGAGGAGCTCCTGCCAGCATAATTGCCCTCCATAAGTGGATATGCTGTTCCCTTGAGTCCATACAAATCCAATTCAGCTCGCCCTTTCAAGAAGCAAAGGGAGCAGAAAATGGCTTGTCCCTTTTAATCCATCAGTTTGGTATTAGTAGAGGAAGGGATTTCATTGATATGATTAATCTTAAAGGGAGGGTTCCAGGATTTATTTCTTAGTTTGAGTAAAGATGTGGCAAGAAAACAAACTCTGTGGTTTAAATTTGGAGAGAAATCATCTTCGTTGACAAACTACCAAAAGGAGGATACTGCTAACTTTCCCAAAAAAACAAAAACAGCAAAGGGAAAGCTTTCCTCAGAGGGTTGTTGGTCAGGAACCAATGAGAAGAACATAAATGAGAAGATTGAGACTGACAGGCAGAATCACTTCCTTTAGTCTCCACTGGTTGCCAGGCAACCTCACAGGGATGACAAGACTCTAGGAAGTCAGGACAAGAAATAGTCCAGCATATAACCCCCACATTAAACCACAAAATGTCGTATTTACACTTGCACAATCTTGTACAAATTAAACAAATGAGATATATTGTGTTAATTAGTGAGCTTTAGAGGTGCTGGTAAACAGACAGGATGTCTGATTCCCTCTCTTTTACCGTCTTTATGCTAAGCTAGGCTAACCGGCTTCTGCCTGAAGCCTTATATTTCTTAGAAAGATGTGAAAGTGGTATTGATCTTCTCATCTAAAGTATTTCTGATTCTGATAACTCTCAGTAAGAAAGTGGATGAGCATAGTTCCCAAAATGTCGAACTATTCCTTTAAACCAAATGCAACAATTACTACTACTACTGCTACTTTTGGGCCTTTTCCTCTCTCATAGTCGCTTAAAGCTCAAAAAATTAGCAGCAGCAGCGGCTCCACATGTTCTGCTGTCAGAGAGCTTTCCCACCTGAGGCTGCCACATAAATTCAGCCATACACCTCAACCAAAATGACCCCATACCAGTCCTTTTCAGTCCCAGGTCCTTTCTCTAACCGTGACTCTGATTGGTTCACTCTTAAATGTTCTTTGGGGAGTCATACTTTTTGTAACTGTAACGTCACACATCCCAAAAAAGACGTATTTTTGTCTCACTTTGCGTCCCACTTTCCTCTAATGCTGGCCAGAACACATTCTGGGAACTCTGTAGGGTTTCCATAAGCCCCTCAGCTAGTGCTAACACACACACACACACACACACACACACACACATTTACGTGCACACCCAGACACACCCCTCTCTCGGACTCCTAGGCTCTCAGCTGCTGAACAGCTCAGCCTGTAATTATGGCTGTCATCAACAGCCCCTGACTAGCAGCTATATTTACCGAAGAACCAGCGTGCACCAACACTCTCCCCGCACACATACACATACACACACACACACACACACACACACACACACACACACACACACCAGCAAAGAGAAGACCATATACACTTACACCTATAACCACAGCCACACACACACACACACACACACACACACACACGCACACAGATACAGTACATAACCTGCTATTTATAGCAGTTGCCAATCAAAATCACAGCAACAGGTAATTTAGCATTGGGTTAATCTGCATCAACGGCTCTAATCCTCTCAAGATTTTTCTCAAGGAAGCAGAAATTTCTCTCTGGCTCACATACAACGTCATGAACAAAGTAAAACTGAGCATTTTTATTAACTCAAGAATATAACTTTAATGTCATTTCCGTACTGTCCATCTTTCCTGTTGTATTCCTCTGTTTTCAGTCGAAAGAATTTTCACAGAGATACACCCAAAATCATGATGAAACGAAATTACTTTACTCACCTTGTTGAGTAAATATTTCTATCTTTTATCTTCTTATTGTCACAGGAAATATACAGTACTTGCCTACCATGTGTGACCTCTAACCAAGAACACAGTGGCAGATTGTTTAACAGTCCCCTGTCCCATCATATAAAACCTGCAACTTCACTCATTCTAAAATGTGTGATGCTATTTCCAAAATATCAAGATCACCCCAGATCGCCTCACTTTTCAACACTCCCTCCCTGACTTATGTCTCAATGACCTTCTATAAAACCCACTCAGATCCATTTACCGCTCTCTGTTCAACAAACAGCATGTACACAGGTATGTGTGCCCATGAGCATATTCATGCACAGACGGTATGAATGAAACCAACCCCCCACTGACCTCCCAGCAGAGCAGCTCCTCTCCTTCTGTGCCCGCCACAACTGCTGTTGGTCACCGCCAAAGATCTCCTGCTCCACATGTAGCGCGGCATTGAAACACCTTCTGTCGCTCGCTCTACCTCCAATTATTCTCTGCTTCATTCAGTTTAGCATTTTATGTCCTTCACCCTGAGTCTTCATTTTACTCCTCTTTATTATTTTCTCTGTAGTTTTTCTTCGTCTCTGCCTGACAGAGTCTGACCACTAAACCAGGATGAGTCAGAGAGGCCACATGACTAGAGAGCAGGAAGGTGAAGGCAAAGGGATGTACAGGCACAGCTGACAGTGTGTGTGTGTGTGTGTGTGTGTGGGTGTGTGTGAGTGTCAGAGTGAGAGTGTGTGGCACTGAAATGTCAGAGGAAAATGCTGCCTCTTCTCCGGTTACTAGTCCCATTGAGCTTGACTCATTGTCAGACTTCCCTAGTTGTAAATGCCGAACTTGAATGTACAGTAAAATTCTGACATTGTCAGCTCAACTTTAGTTCCCAGCAGGGACATAAAGAAACACACAGTATACTGTATGTGTGCATGTAGCTCTGAATTCACAGGTGTGTTTACTGTATTGCTTCCTAATGTGTCATTAAACGCTTGTGTGAAAAGTTGCATATTATTCTGTGTGTCTCCACAGAGGTGAACCAATTACAGACTGTATACTGCCCGGTGGCACGGCTCCACGCTGGGGCTCCTTTGGTCTGTAATGAGAGGTTGCTTGTTGCAGGTAGAGTCTCTCCCCCGAGGGGCTTGGAGGCACATCATAGACCGGCAGACTGCAATATCATCTCACCAGCCGCTACGTGAGGTGACCTCACAAAGCAAAGACATAAGAGATGCAATCTTTTTCAATTCCTTCCCTTTTAAGTGTTTTTTTAAATTAGTTTCTGACAAGTTGTATATTTTAAAGCTGCAACATATCAGCAATGGATCAAATCACTATAGGTAATGGGGCTCGCTCACAGAGAATTAAAAAACTGTGCAGTCCCCCTCAGCTCTATGGAGCTTTTTAGCCTCTTGCCCAACAGTAGACAGACAAAGTTAGGATCTAGCTGGTGAAGAAAGTTGAACATGTAGAAGCTAAAGAGCCAGATGTTTTTCTGAGGAGTTGGTGTGGGCCAAAACAGAGCCAAAAGGAGAGTGAATATTGAACTTACATTCATGCAGAAACACTACTGCAAATTAATGCTAATGTTGCATCATATCTGCTGCATGTGTAAATAAGCAACAGTTTGCTAATAGGTCAGCCATAACAAGTTTCAACATGATAATATGTTGTGTTTTCAGCTATTTCCCCTGCTCCCGAGTAACCAAAAAATCTAATAATGCAGCTTTGAATTCTAGGTTAAATTTACAAATAAGTGGATGTACTTCTGTTATTTATGATTTTGTATTATTGTATCTCAACTATGAAATAAAGAGCTGGACCTTTTAGCATCTAACTGTTTGGTGTATGTCAAATGAACAAAAGTGAGGCTGGCAGAGTGCATACGTCTTAAACTTGCTTCTTAGAAATTTCATAATTCATAAAAACATAAAAACAGCAACACACTTGTGACCAGCTGTCCAAACAGGAGCAAGACTTGACCTCCAGACTTCCAGCAGGTTACCCCTCTACGCAGAGTCATGGGTGGTCTGTTACGTTTCGCGTTTTAAACAGGATTACCTCATTGTGAGAGAGGTTCCAAACCACTAAGTATAAACCTTGCACGCCCAGTGTTGCCCACAGCACAGATTGTCATGGTAACCACATGGGAATTGTAAAGGAAAGGATAGCAGTACGGTGAAACTGCCATCTTAGATAAAAGCCACATGTAAACATCTGTGACCAAACAACTGGGAAGAGTTTACACTTACGGCTGAGACATGTCCGCAAAGAAAGAAAGATTTCTACTCTTGCATCATCTGGCTTACTGAATGTTGCACCATTACAAATTCACCTTAAGTCCCTACATGCAAAGGATGTTTTTCTCTCTTTTAGCCTTCCCTTTTGTTCTGTCCCTCCTCTTTCAGTGAAAACAGCAGAAAATAATAATAGTTTGAGTCTTTTGGCAAAAGTAGGTCAGTGGAGCCAACTGTCAGAAGCAGGAAGAGGGAGATGCGGAGCGGTAATATTCCAGCTACAGTAGGTCCCCTCAGGTCAGAGCTATTCCCAACACAGAGCGGCCACTGACGCACAAACTACAATACTGTCGTGCTCTCCAGTGTGCTGTATCGCTGTGGACAGAGACGACATCTGTGGCCAGACAGTGGAGGTGTATGTGTGGGTGGACTGTCAGTGTGTGAATGTTGAGGATGGAAGACAATGCTTGTGTGTGTGTGTGTGTGTGTGTGTATGAGGTTGCAGAGGAGTGGGTCAGCGTGTGTGTGTGTGTGTTTTATTGTAGGGCAAGTAGATCAAGTCAGTTTTAGATCATTCTCAAACCTCTAACAGCGATCTCTTTGGCTCTAACCAAGCCCCTCCTGTCCTATATGTCCACTGCAGATCAGATACGCACTTCCATTGAATCACATTATCGCCCATAAAATGATCACAACACTACTGAGAAACGGGGAGGAGGGAGTTACTGTATTTGTGTTGCAAATATGCTGAGCTCAAGTGGACAGACCAACCACTGCTCTACTGCAGGGAGAGTTCTCTATTTCCGAGGAAATTAGTTCCTGTTTTAGTGGGTTTTAAAGTTGACACGCCTTGACAAGACAAGCCTTACAGTGTATTAAAATGGCCCAGTGGATATTAAGATGCTTGTAAATATTGGTTCTATTGGTTATTGTTCTCAGTAGTAGAAGTTCCCAGCAAACTACCAGCTAGTTTCAAACTTGACTAACTAGGGCTACATAAGTAAAGACAGAGGTAAGAAAGGTCGCTGGACAACAATATATCAATTTGTGTAAAATGTAGCACCAAGAGCTGTAAAATAACTGTAAAAATAACAGTTTAAGGGGACCAAACAATAACTTTAACCTTTGTAGGATGCAACCCTAAACAGTGAGAAATGCCGGTTGAATGGCTTTTCAGTGTCTCTAATACCTCCTAATTATTTGTCAAACAGATTTTCCAATTGTACCTTGTATCTCTCTATATAAATACTAAGCTGATAGATGGTGCGGATAAATCACCTCCCTACCAGCTTCCCAGTCAGTGGAGCAGGACTCTGCTCACTGTGATCCTGAGCCTTGGTGGGCACCATGTTGGCTCAGAGGAGGATACGGTTTTCTGGGGTTTGCCACACAAGACAAGTACAGACAAGAGACTGAGGGAGAAATGGATTTGTGAAACCTGACCTGGTTTCTAGTCTTGCAGCCTTCTCCATGAGCTCTGCATATCATGCTAATGCCCTGTGTGTGTGTGTGTGTGTGTGTGTGTGTGGTGGGGGTGCGTCCCCTGTTTCACCCTCTGGGCAAGAGTTGAAAGCTTGTCCTGTAGAAGTGAGATAGATCTCATGTCATCAGCATGATAACTTAATGGGATATCCTCAAAGCTCATATGATTTGAACATACTCATCATGACTCCATTAAATACAGATGTGGCTGTAATGTAAACATCTGACTTTAATATACACCCAATTTAATAGTATGTTTCTTTAGCATTAGCATTTCATCATAAGATACTGAATTGTGCTCCAATGTGTCAGTTAGATGTCTGTTTAATGTTGGTTAAGGCTAGCTGTTAACGTTAGCTAGTGAATTAGTTAAACTAACGTCAACTGTCAACTGAAAATTTCCGGTTTCCTGTAATGTTAAAGTAATTTGAATAAATCAGGTTGGTCACCAAGCAGCATATGGCAAGTATAGTAATTCATGAAGAGCTCCAAGAGAATCTCTCAAGACAGTAGCTTGGATAACATTAATGCTAGCTGACGTAAACCATTCTGGTAAGCTAGCAAAAGTGGATGCCTATCCCTTATTTTTTACTAACTTTTACATGTGTAACTTTTACTGAAGGTTACTAAAACTAGGTGTATTTGGCTAATGCAGCTTTAAAACATAAAACTTACTAAATGAAAGCCTATTAATGTTGTGTAAACAAACACATAGCTATTAGCCAGAGGTTGACAAAAGTAACTTATAGGCTCAATTTTAGCCTAGAAACCTTTTTCTCATATTAGTGTCTCTGAGTGCTTGTTTCTTAGATTAGATGAGGAATGCTGCCCGTCTACTACGACTACTTAGCAAGACAAGCTCCTCTACTTTGGAAATGAGACGTAAATGTGGTGTTTGTGGCATGCTTCCTTCAAAGTACGCCTGCATGTTGTGTCATGCCTCTACATACTCTGGGTTATTTGTTCACTCCTTAAAGCTCAGGTGTTGTTTAGCTGACAACATAAAAGAAAACCCCAGTGGCAAAGTCTGGAGAAAAAGCTGAGAGCACAGGTGAAGACATTACATTAGAGCTTTAACTCCATTCAGGTGTAGTGTCACATCCCACTATTACATACACTCGCCCCCTCAGGATTTATTTACTTTCTCTACATCAGTCGAGGGACATCGGCTGAATGGAAAACTCCCATCTGAGTGACTGACATGTCATTGTGCCAGAAGAAGTTTTCAAAAACCAAACCAAAAGAAAACAAATAAACAATAGCTGTTGAGCCCAGCAATTAGTGGTTTTGTCATGTAATTGGTAGTCTGGGTAGGAGTGGAAACGCATCCTATTGCACAAGGAACAGGAACAACACAAAACATTCCTGCATCAGAGCGGACCAACTTTTCCAAAACCAGTACTACAGCCTAAATCACAACTTGATTAAATGAGGGATTTAATACAGTTTAAGGGATTTAGTCCAGTTTAACACAGTTTTTGAAACTGGAGGGTGTGCGAGGACAAAGATATCCTTAACAGGCTTATGTGAGTTTGAGAGTGTTAATTAGCCTGATAATTAGAGTAAAGTTGTAGTAGAGTAATAGAGTTGTTTTGATTTAGCGAACACTTGCCATCACAATTTGGATGTAACGTTAGGTGTTAACGTTAATTCCATGGAGTCTAACGTTAGCTAGCGTACTTATTATTCCAAATTCCACTTGTTAAACGTTACTACAGCATAAGTTGAGCTCCTCAGCCAAAGTGCCAACTTAACGTTAACGTTTGCCCCTGATGGTTCCATTTTCTTTATGCTATGATAATGACAAGGCTAATTCTGTCATGTAACCATGATGTTACTAAATCATTTGCTTTTGGATTTGTTTTGCAACAGACTAATTTATGAGACAATGGTGTAGAAATTTTGCTAAAATGGCCCTACGTTACTTATGATGTAGTTAAAACGAACGCTTGTTACAGTAGCCTAATTATGTCAAAGAGGGTAAACGCAAAGCTCACTGAAAACGCTGAATTGAAATTACCTTTACAAACGTCATATGTAAGCCTAGTCTTTGAGAACCAAAACTGGTGCTCTGTTACATTGCAAGTAGCAGTAGGATTGCATTAATAGTTTTCCCCTATATCCTCATGCAAAAACCCACAATTTAAAGCTGATATTTAAAAAATATCTTCCCAGGGATTTGTCACCTTTTTCCCCCCTGAAGAGTTTGCATTCCTGCAACATATTTCAAAGACTCTCAAGACTGACATGTCAAAGGAGTAATTATTTCCTATGTGGTTCTTGAGTGTAAATATAATTTAGGGTGCTGCAAGGCCTCCATTTCTAGGAACTCCTCACTTGTGACTGAGAGCAGCTCTGTCATGCTTTCTGACCTGACCCAGTTAGTCAAACACAGGTTTATTTAGATACCAAACACTTACGCTTCATTCCAACCACGGCACCGTCGATCTCATACTCAACTATATTTTTACTGTCATTAAAGCCCTACTACTGCGGCCCTCCTTCAGGACACACTACTCACTTGTACTTTCCTTTGGCACACTGTTTGCGACTCCGCTGCCAACCACGAGTAGATAAGCCGAGCAAAATCAGGCCCTTTGAATCACTCATAAAAAGGAAGGAGTTAAAGAAGCCATTGTGCTTTTTTTTGGTCTCAGTGAAGCTGCTGTGCATTTATAGTGATATGTTTGTTTCAGCCATTTTTTTTTACTGAGAAATGTTTCAAGAAAGGGGGATGTGCATGTGTGTATATGTGTGGTTAAGTGTGCTAACAAGGGAATAAAGCAGAGTTCTGTTTGCGTTAACTTGTGTATGAAACCTCTAAAGTGCTTTGGTTGTAGTTTTGAATGGAATTGTTCAGATCAGGTGGATGTTGGTGCAGAGGTGATTTTGCAGGGGCTCATGGGTAATCATCAGGTGTGAGGTCTGAGACTTTGTTTGTGGTACTGTCCCATCCCAAACCTCCTGAGTTGCATGTTATTTATAGATACTTTTTCCAATGAAAAACCTGAGTTTATGTTGGCAACAAATCTGCCTGGTGACCCCAGTGACCTGAGAAGCCAACATATCCATCCACATTCTCAAAGGGTCAGTTCAAAAGGGTCACAATTACAAAGACAAACAAAAAAATATATTTTCTCACTTACTTCTGGCAGCCACAAACATAGATTTTGGTTTTATGTGCCCCGGTTTTGAGATGGGCCATAACAAAAACGGGCAACGGACATGTAAATAATTTATTGTAGTAAATAAAATAAACTGAGAGGTAAATTTAGATGTGAGGTGAGTTAGTCATTATCGCCATATGTAAATGTGGATGCGTGTGTATAATGAAGTGTAAGATAAATAAAAATAAAGCAAAAGCCAAGAAGGTAGCTTGGCAGCTAGCTTGCTATGAAGGAAGATGACATCCCTAATCATAATCCTACTCTTTAAACTCGGTTTGGCTGGTCTGGGCACAACACCAGACCTACAAGAATGCTGAATAAATATTAGAGGTCTGGAACCAGGCTACCTCCACCCCACAATGGAGTTAAATGTTGTTTGTGGTGCTCACAGCACTGAAAAATGACATTTAAAAAATGAAACAGCAACCTGTCTTTCCATAAACAAATTATCTCTCTCTGGATAATCCACAGACCTCATTTTGACCATATCTCAAAACCTGTACAATTTAAAACCCTTGAATGTCTGCATACCTAGATACCGCTAACCCACTATTTACTGACTACCTAAGTATACTAAGACATCTCTGGTGAAATGTGTATAAGTATGCAGGAACCACATTTCTAAACACAATAGGTACAATCTGGTCAAATTTCATGGTTTGAAAAAGGCAATCTATCCACCATGAGTCCCTTTTTAGGTTTCTGCAAAGTAACTGCTTTTTGCTTTGAGGGAACTAAAACACATTGTTCCCACTGAGTACAGCTAACATAGGCTTTTTGCTAATTCATACGACCTGAAGTGGACTCACTCAGAGTGAGTGAGGAGCAGAGGCAGGAAAAAGGGGAGGGAGAAAGTGAACCTGCCGCTGTTTATTTGCTCTCTTCAGGCACTCTGACATTTCAGGCTAAAAGTAGGGCTCCTTCAGTCATAATTCAGTTTGCCAGCTGCATGGCAGCAAAAGAATGACAAACTAGAGTAAACATGCTATATACAACCTATTGTCTCTGGGAGTGAAGAGATGACAGCAAATAGACATCTGATACACTCCCTTTTCATTACAGTAACTGAAGTCAGTGCCACATGTAGGTTATGCTTATGCTGTTGTAGTAATACAAAATGTGATGCCTGTTTCCTGCTTTTTGGCATTTCGCCTTTATCTTTCACTTCACGTTATTTTTCCTGCATTTTACAGCTATTTCTACTCTGCCAACACCATCATAACAGTATGACAAGATATAAGATCAGTGGTTCTCAAACCTTTTAGCCATGCTAGCAGTGTGGCTCTATAGGAATAACAATGTTGGACAGTTCTCCACTTTTGTTCAAACTGAAATATCTCAGCAACTGTTGTACATACTATTCATAGTGTCATTAGTGATCCCCTGACTTCTTATCCAGTGAAATATCTCAATATCTACAATATTGATTGGCACAGACATTAATGGTTCCAGACGATGTATCTTATGACTTCTCCCTCAGGATGAACTGTAACGACTTTATTGATCCCAGAACTTTTTATCTTCTTTTTATCTTTACCATCATCAGGTCAAAATCTCAATTTGTCCAATACTTTGATTGCAAAAGTAATGGCATTCCCACCAGCCTCAGATGTACTATGTTTAGTGCTAATTAGCTAAAATAAGACAGTGAATATTACACCTACTGAACCCCAATTGTTATTGTGAGCATGTTAGCAAGCAACATACTGAAGGGGGAGAGAGCTGTGTCTAAGTTGCATGCTATAGACTCTTAAGGGCAACACTCATCTGTGTGTCAATTGATGTTTCCCTCCTTGAAACGGCCAATGCGTGTTGCCCTTAAGAGTCTACAGCATGCAACTTAGACTCAGCTCTCTCCCTTTAGTGTGTTGTTTTGATGTTTTTTTTGCTTGAGACGCCTTAATACAAAGCCATGTCTGCTTGTGACTGCCCGTCACATGTTGCATGTCCACAAGTTGTGATGGGTTCAGTTCAAGAGTGATTTTCCCTGTTTGCATTGCATTGAATAGTGTGTAGAGGCCTGAAGAGGTATGACTATTCACTCAGAAAAAAGACAAATTATAATCTTAGTTTTTTATATTTCCAGCCAATAATCATCTGGCAACCCCTTGGATTTATCTTGTGACCCCTTGTGAGGTTCAGACCCCCAGACTGGGAACCACCGCGTAAGACTGTTGCAAAATCACACATCCTTCATTCAAGTTCATTCAACACTGAATTCTAATGTTGTGGGTAGAAAAGCGCAAAGATTTGCAAATCCACTACTAATGATGAAACTAATGATTTAGAAAGAAAATAGGCCAGTGGTGGTAAATTTGCATTCAGCACCAAAAAGAATGAAACACTTGAATATTCAACACAAAACACACAGTATAATTTCCATCACTAATCCAAAGAGCTAATTAGAACATAAAATATAAGTGATCCATATTCTGCAACCTTCAGCTGTGTCTGTGAATAAACACAGTGATGCCTGCTGGCCAACCTCTGCATGAAGAAGTGCTGTGCGATTGGCTGGTTTGTTGCAGAGAGTCATCTGGCTGCGTACCTCCTGGCTGTGATGTTCAAAGGGAACGTCACATTGCCATCGGTGTATCTCAGTCAGAAGTGGGTCAGCGGAAGCATTAACATACATTACACACCAAATGATGCAATATATGGGAATATCCTCACTGTCCACTCATCATCAGTGGAGCTGCTGCAGAGCACTCAGAGCCTGTGTGGAGCTTAAATATATCTTAAAATGTATAAATACACTAGTGTTAATGTGTGCAATGCAAGCAGTTGGTGTGCAATTAAACACTTAATTCTTAGCAGTTTAAAAGATAACAGCACACTCTGAGCATGTGTGCGCGCATATGGTTGACCATTTTGCCACTGGTGTGTGTGTGTTTCAAAAAGGGGGAGGGGGATTCATCAGAGTTAAAGGAATAGTTCAACATTTTGGAAAATACCTGTACTTGGCAGGGAGTTAGATGAGATCGATACCACTCGAATGTCTGTCAGTTCAATATATGGCCACAGATAGCTGTCGGTTAGCTTAGCTTAGCATAAAGACTGAAAACAGCTAGACTGGCTCTGTAAAAAGGTAACAAAATCAGCACCTCTGAAGCTCAGTAATTAAATATTATCTCTGTTGTTTAATCCGTACAAAAATCAAAGTGTAAAAATGACATTTGGACGATTGGGGGGGTTATGTGCCGCACTACTTCTTGCCAAAAGAACCAGCGGTGACTTGGGAAGTTACTGAAAGAAACCTGGTGGAGTGAAGTTAGAAAGAACCAGACCTCCTTAGCCCGCTCCTCATCTCTGCTTGAGGCTAGCAGCTAACGGCTACATTAGCTGCTACTAGCATAGGCTACACACCAAAGTCTCCATCCAAGCTGTCGGTGGTCAAGTTGCATTGTGTGATAATAAAACAGGCTAGTTCTGCGGCATGTTTTTTTTTTTAACTGTTCATCGTGAATGCAACAATGTTATAGAAGTGCAATGATAAGTTGGTGTAGTAGAAGAGTGGAGTACTCACTCAAGCATTATACTGAATGATACACAGAGTGACAGTGAATGATAAGTGCTGAGCCAATTTAGCAATCAAAATGGCTGCAAAGAGAATCCACAATATTCATTTATTATACAACCTGACTGCACCTATAATCAGTCAGGTCCTGCTGTAATCCTAACGCTTATCACGTAAGTTATGATTACAACTGGTTTTAAAATAAAAACACTCATACAAAGTACATGTTGAAAAGATTTTCTTGTGGTGCATAATGCTTGGTTAAAAACATCTGCCTGTTATACAAGAACGCCCACACTGCAGAGGGCATGGCTCCTCTCGGCTTTCTAAAAAGGGTAAAAGTTGAAAAATCAATAAACAAACTCTGCACAGAGCTCCTGCAAAGGGGAACTGGAAACCAAAAGCATGACGTTCTCATTAGTCACGGATTCATTACACTGACTAATTATTACAATCATTGCATGCATGTAATAACCACTGACTATGACTTTAACTCTTCACTAAGATAAATTAATTTTTGGTGGTGATAGTTTAGCATCAGTGTGTATCAGAGTCTACTCATCCATGCAGCAAACAACCCCACCCACACAGCAGAAAAAGTCCCCCCGGGCCACCCTTCAACTGTCACTTTTACCCTCTTCTTAACCCCAATCACAACCACAAGTCACAAACCAACCAGTCTGACCTCGCTGTGATCCAGAAGCAGCCGGTTCAGCCCTGCAGCCCACCTGTAAACCCACGCCTGCTTCCACACTTTACAACTGACCCTTGGCAAGCTTACCGTCCTCGTAGAAGACATCCTCCGCTTCCTCGCGCATCATCTCATCCAGGTCATCCTCTGCAATGTCGGTCATAGCCATCACTACTCCTCTTCTTCTCCTTCTTCTTCTTCTCTACCCCTCGACTGACTAATCGGAGCTTCAGAGAGAGTGACTGGGCTATAATTGAATCAACGCCGGCTCGGCCTCTTCGCTTCAGGCGACAGTCCGATCACCGGCAGGCTCCTTGCTCGAGTAGCAGAGGACTGGGACTGAGCTGAGCCTCAGCTCTCTGCACGAGGATGTGTGTGTGAGTGTGTAAGTGTCAGGTGAAGTGTGAGTGTGTGTGTGTGTGTGGGTGAGAGAGAGGACTCCCAGCGACCTTCACTAAGTTTCAGCAACAGCGCTGATTTCATAATATCCTGTGCAAAGCTGAAGTGAGAGTGTGCTGTTTGGAGAGCACTTGTGTGAGTAAGTGTGCGCATGTGTGTGTGTGTACTGTATAGGGAGGGTCAGTAGTGTGTGCATGCATGCATGTGTGTGTCCATATGCACAGTATGGCTCTCTACCACGAGTCAGCTGGAGTGGCTGGTGATTAACAGGAATAATTAGATTCTGTATTTTGAGCCGGCAAGGACATGCAAAAAGGGTGTGAAAATGTGTGTGTTTGTGTGTACGTGACATGTTGTGTGAGATGTGAGGCTGGCTATACTTGTCATTCCTTCACAGCTCACTAGGAATCATGGGACCACGCTGATTGCTCCTTCTATTTTTTCACTTGGCCCACATTGAGGGGGCCTCAGCAGAGCTGATAACGTCTGGTGTCGTCGTCTGCTGCTGAAAGTCTCCACGGTGCTCGGGATAAACACACTCACCTGCTCTGAAGAAGACAGATTTAGACACAGTGGGAGGCTCTGTCTCTTCCTCTCTTATAATCATAGTTTTTACGTTTAGGACTTTTGCATTCATGATTATATTTGAGTCACAGAGCTGCAGAAGGAGCTTTTGCATTTGTGTTTTTGAAACATAAATATGAACTAGATATTGAACTCTGGTGGTTGTTTGACACCACTTATTGCTGTTTTGAAGATATTTCCAGAATCCTCAAAGACTCTTCTATCCAGCTGGAATGAAAAATATTTCACCTGCAGCACAATAGAATCAATTTTTAACAGCTTTCCCAACCAGGTTTTCCCGTCTTCTGTTCAGACAAACAAAGATGGTAGCCAGAGATGACATAAACTTGCCTGTCTTGTATGATGTATTACCAAAAGTTGTTTTTATTAGATTGATGTAGCTAAGGTTATTAATTGTATCTTCTATAGTTATGATTGGAAGTTCATTCTTGACCTGGAAAACAGCAGCTGACAAAAACAATCTCACCACAAGGTCCACTCAGTAGCTGCTGTGGAGCTTCTGAGGAAGATCGTATGATATGATCGAAAGCTCCAGAACAGCCAGTGCTTAACTTTGTTGCCTAAATGTACCGTAATTACCAATGGAAAAGTCTCAAAATATAAAAACTATGAATACTTGAGAGGCAAACGGTTACTTTGTTGCCCTATGAAATTAAAAACTAAGGGTCTACAATTATGCTAGCAGCTCTCTGAGGCTGCATGTGCTTCGAGCTAAATGCTAACATGCTCACAATGACATGCTTACACACAGATGATTAGCAAAAATAATGTTTACCATGTTCAACATCTTAGTTTAGCGTGTTAGCATGCTAACATTTACTAATTAGCACTAAACACAAAATGTGTCAGTAATGTAATGTCATCAGTTTGCAGGTACCTGTTTACAAACCAAAGTATTTTGACAAAATGAATGAGTGAGTGTACAAACAATCCATCCAGCACATATGTCCGTCTGGACCAAAGTGAACAACGCTCAACATATGATGGACACAGAATGACCTCAGCTTCAGCCATTGTAGCTTTGTTACTGAGGCATTTTCGGTACATTTGGGCCCCCAAAGCAAACTGGGTGCAACTCGTGAACCAAACTCAAACTCTTGTCACGTATAAAGACAAACTTTCCAGCCAGACAAGGGCAGGGTGACTCTACTTTATGACTTTGAGATACTTTGAGCTTTTTAAGAGTTTTGCACCATCCCCAGGAGGCCCCTTACCAGTGCCTCTCAAGCATTTCATGTCCAGTCCCGAATTGCTGATAGCATGCCGCCTTGTCTCTTTTTGACCTTTAATTTATTCGAAGATGAAAAAGTCAAAAAAGCAGCCAGACACTGAATTTCTTCCTCTTCCTCACACCGTGCCTCCATCTGTCTTCACTGTGCAGTTTCTCTGACTCACACACCAATTCCCAACCAAAATAGAAACTAGGCCTCAAGTCAATTCATTATCACTTTTCCTTCAGACTTCCTCTCCCCTGCCACCACCTCCCTTTAAGGCCAAAGCTCAAGGGAACAAACCTGGAGACAAACTCATTTTCATTGAGGCTAGTCCAGACAACTCAGATGCACCACATCTATCAGGACGTGGGGTGTGGGGTCTGAAGCACATGTACTGTGGACTGAAAGCAGTGTTGTGTAATAGTGATGTTTACAAATTTATAGGATGAGAGCATTTCTTATTTGTCACTGAGGTCATAGAGGAGGATGTGAGAATTAGACTACAGTTAGGTGTTTGGTTATGTGTGATAGAGAGTCAGTCTGAACCAGGAACCAAAACTGTGACAGTGGATAAAAATGGAAACAAAACTAGGGACCACCACAACCCAAAACACTCAGGCAAATCACTCTTTAAAAAAGTGAACTAAAGGATTTTTAACTATTACATCTTTTACTTTAAGTTATATTATTTCTAAAAGATACTAGCACATAACTCACATGTGTGTGCTTATATGCATATGTAACTATGTTGTTTTAGCGAAGGATGTAAGTAACAAATCCCTTTCCTGGAAACTTTCCCTAACCCTAACCATAACCACTACTTGCCTAACCTTAATCCTATCCCTAACCTTTACTACTGAGTTCATAAATCCTCTTTTTCCTAATTTGGGAGACGAATTTGTCCCCAATTGGACAAGCTGTCCCCAATTAACTGGACTTTAGTCTGAAATGTATCCCCGAAGGTAGCCTAAGTCAGAAACACACACACACACACACACACACACACACATACAAGGTGAGTCTTTTGGACTGTGTTTCGCACAGTGAGCAGGGTGGGATACAGCAGTTTGAAAACACCCTGCTGACATTATGGAAAGAAACAGTGTTCACAGATTTGACTAATCTAAAATGAGAAGTGGCAGAGAACAGTATATGAATCTCAAAATCAGTGAAGGAACAACTTTAATGTTTTAGAAGTGCAGAAACTATTAAAGCAAACTTCCTGGTCCAAGTGAAAGAGCAACTTTCCCAACAGCAACAGGAAATTACAGAAAGTGGTGAAATAAACTGCATAACAGAACAATGTAGAACATGCAGTTCAAAGTGCAGTGAAATAATCCCCACATACTACATTGATGACATATAATATTGCCCCCGAAGTTGCTTCATAATCATGCAACTCTGCGTGGCTCCATAACCAATTTTGATTAATGCTTATTTTTGACAAGAACCACATGAACTTACTGCCAGAGCTGTGTCAGATTAAATGATGGGGATGGCGGCTATTTGAACGATATTAATTAATGTTCTCTAACCAATATGTTGGTGCACGGCAGACAGCAGGGACATTTTGACTTAGTGCTCTGATCCTATAGACATGATGCTTGGGGAATGGAGAATCACTGGTCATGCAGGCAAGTAAACAAAAAACACACTCACATACAGAACTCTGACACATGCAAAGCAAAGCCCACTATCTTATGCAGATACGTCCCACTCCCATCTGTTCGCCGCTATAATCATCACATGTTCTGGTGACTGTTTCATGGTTTATGTGCAAAACATCTCTGAGATTAAACCCAAAGTTACATTATTCACAGCAAAAATGCTGCAAAGTTCCAAATCCATTCCCAGACATTTCAACAACTTTTTTTTCTTCTCTCTCAGCAGCGGCTTCTGAACATGAGCTACTTTACAGGCAGCAGCGCCAGAAAAACGGGGTCACGTTTGGGCTGCATTTGCCCTGCTGCATTTCAATGACATTGTTGTCAACAGCAGAGAAAACCCCCTGCTTCGGGAAATGCAAACGCACGCTGCTGCAATGCAAACACAATGCCACGCACACCCACAAACAGACACACATACACACACGTCCATATAGTAACACTCACACACAATGCCACAGAAACACTGCACAGACAAACCTAAAAGAACATACACACACCACACACACACACACACAGTTGTTACGCGGCCTAGCAGAGAGTAGCACAATCAGACCCGCTTGGTACAATGGTGTTGTTTGAATGGGGTCAAACAATGGAGCTCTTTGGCATCTGAATCGAGCCAGATGATGAGTGTCCCAGGAGGCTGAATAGGCGGCTTCAGCCTCCTACACACTCGCTCTTCTGGCCTTGACAATATGCATCAGCACGCCGCCTGCTACTGTGGACTAAAATATCCGTTATTAGCATGGAAGCAGCAACTCATTAGCATCCAGGCTAATTCTATGGTGCTGGCTAATTTGCATGTATGCAGCCTCGTGCACAGATGCTACAATGGCCATAAAATACTACAAAACTAGAAAAGGAATTAGTATCAGACAATAGTATTCCTACAATAAGAACCTAAACATTTAGGTGTACAAACATTTTCTGTTCTGGGTTGGCTGGAAGACTTGTAAAACCACAACATCTCAACATACTGTAAAGTACACAGAACATTCAATCAAGTCGCTTGCTACTTGCTTTGGTCTAAACGGACACATGCATGATACTGATCAATACTCACAGCAGGTTGTTTATGCTATTTTTTGCACTCCAGGGCTGCAGCTACCATTGAGGTCACTGAGTTCATGCCCTGTTTTTTTTCTGGAAATGGTGATTTTTAGCAACAATTATACAATCAAAAAATAAATAAATAAAAAAACACTCGTTAGATATCTAATAGGCTGATTCCATTATTTCTTCATCTCGAGATATTTAAAATTGGCTAGTTTTAGACCAACAAAAACTAGATAATGAAATGATTCAGCATTATTATATATTACGTCCAGCAGTTTAGATGAAACTTATTCAGAATTATTTAGAGTTGTCATGTTGGGAAAAAACAACTGCACTCCAGACCAGAAGACAGATTTTCAAAATGTGATTTCAAGCCAATGCGTAATACTTGCAATTTAACAGGAAATGAACCTATGAAAATGAAGCATGAATGAAGAGTGAAGAGTACACCCGGTCGTCACACAACAGGATATTGTTGCCACACAAAAAGCCAATTCATGACTCCTGTGGAAACTGGATTTCCGAGTACATGGAACTTGAGTAAATTTGTGCTGCAACAGCATGTCACCCCAGGCCCAGACTGCTCGGAGATATCAAAGACGTGGGGAGGCAAGTGGGTGGGGAAGTTTAAGGAGGAGACAGGTGGACTGATGTGAGTGAGAGTCAGAGAGGATGATGTGTGGAAGACATAAAAAAAGAGACAGACGGGTCTTTGGACATCTTTTCTCCTCTCCTATCGTTCCGGCTCTGTTCCCTCCACCCAGGCCTCTGCCTCTTTTTCTCTCCCTCTAAGTAGGATGATAAAATGGGATGATTGCGAAGGGGCGCCTGGTTACCCTGGTAACAATAATGAGGGCATTGGATGGTAAATCCAATTTGCCATGGCACTCTCTGACTCATTTGAGGTGCACGTGTGTGAGTTAGTGTGTGCGTACGACACGCTTCATGTGTCTGACAGAGGACAACCATAATGTACCGTACTGTAGCCCACCTTACTCATGCATGTAAACACGCACACACACTTAGAGACACACACAGGCTCACACATCTTTTCTAGGTTTCTGCAATTTCCTAACAACCAAGAGCTGTTCCTACTTGAAGAAACAACAACAAACTGGAGATCACAGAGTGGATGCTTGATGCTGCTTTTGTACAAGAAGTCACAGTGCAGGAAAGTCATAATCACACCAAAGATACAAGCCTAAATTATCCAAATCTCAGACACGAGAATGGGTAGAATGAATAAAACTAAGAGCCACTGCATAAAACATAGTGCAATCAGTGTGAATGGCTGATTGAAATACCTCATGAATACCTGGAGTCAGAGGTATTTAACCAGAATATTAGTCTGTACAAACAAGAGAGCATCAGAATGTATGAACTTGCAAATGAGTCCTGAATTTCAAATTATTGTTGTTCAAACTTGCCAGTTTCTTCGCAGCATCCACACATTATTCAGGCAAACACCACCTGGACAAACATGCAGCCTGTAATTGTTAGAATCTACTGTCTGGTTTAGTGTGCATTTGGAGGCATGGTGAGATAAAAGAAAACAGCCAAAGTTATGTTAATAAAAAGCCAAAAGTTAAGCAGTTGCAGGAGAACAACTGGTAGATATACCTACTGTAAGCATATCGATATCTTTTCATCTTTATATGGTTGTACGTCCTGACTCTGCGGTGCATTTTGTTAAAGAATAATCCCAGCGGACGCCTCCTTGTCAGTGTGAAGCCTCCAACTCCTTTTCTGCTGTCACCAATTTCTATTTTCGAGCTCTCTCCCTGTCTCTCCCTGTCGCTATTGTATTTTGTCTTTCTCTGTTCCACAATTGGATCCTTTTCTCTCGCTCATTTACTCTTTGCCTTTCTGTCTCTGCCCCAGAGTGCACAGAGGGCATCAGACAATGGCAGCAATACAGCCGCTGCACGCCAGCTGTGCAGACTGGCACCACAGAGATGGCAGTGCCCATGTTGTGCCCTGCTGCTGCTGGGTACACCTGGAGCGAAGAGATAACGGGCAGCTGAAGCACTCGACCAAATGAATCAGCAGACCACGGCTGTGTCTGTTCTTGTCTCAGTTCTTGCCTCAGTTTCGAATTTACACGGATGTACATAAGACAGTATGGAGGATGATCCCATGAAAACAACTGTTGGAGCTGCAAAATGCTTTTTAATGTTTAGATCAGGTATTCATAGGATAGATTTGTTTCAGGAGGTGAAACTGACTGTTTTGCTAAACCCCATCCATCAATCCAGTGCTGAAGCTGTGTGCATGGACCTGTAGTAAAAGTGATATTCCGCATTTGAAGAGTTTGGAGGGGGTGTCTTTTTAACTAGCCTTTCAGAATCAGAATTAGAAATACTTTATTGATCCCCGGGGGAAATTATACAGTACTGGTGCTCCCATTCAAGAGTAGAAAGTAGCAAAAATTTTGAAATAAGAGTATGTACAAAAATAAGATACAAAAAAATAAGAAATAAAAAATATACACATTTACAATATTTAAGTGAAAAAAAGTGAAAAATAAAACAGTGTGGAAGCCGGTCCTGTTATTAGAGTTGAGGCTAACGTTAGTGACTCTGTCCTACTTTTTATTATATTTACGGAGGTTTATGAACTCTAGCCACAGTATCCAAGATTAACTACCTGAGATAGTGTGACATTTACCAAACACATCGGTTAGTCATCATCCTAAAAACCTTTTCTCATCATGTTAAAAGGGAAAACAAACAAACAAATATGAATAAGCTAAAAAGCCAACCTGGGTTATGTAGATTCAATTTTTCCTTATTATACTTATAACATCAGGTTTAACTAGAGTTAATACTACACTGTAATACAAAACCTGTTTCTTCATTTAAATATCTTATAAACTGATGATCAACGCAGCCATCTTGTTTATATTAAAGATCTTTTAACAAAAGTGATTATTTTAAAAGAAACTGGAAACATTAAAAAGTCAGCCGGAGACAGAGTTTTCAACCAACTCATGAA
The DNA here is from genome assembly GCF_043641665.1 of Enoplosus armatus. Classification (NCBI taxonomy): domain Eukaryota; kingdom Metazoa; phylum Chordata; class Actinopteri; order Centrarchiformes; family Enoplosidae; genus Enoplosus; species Enoplosus armatus. The sequence goes on from NC_092195.1 coordinate 11,484,500, forward strand.
ACATTCGCTTAAGGAGCTAGCCAGCGACAGTTGTCATTTCACCCAGGAAAAAAACGACGGCTGCTTTTGTCTGCCTCTGCTTGAAATTGAGGACCTATTGTGCTGAGCAAGAACGAAACAGGCGTAGCAACAGAAACTAAGGTGGGTGGGGAACGGTCCATTATAACACATGAGATCAAATGGAAACAGCCATCAAATCACCTTGTCATGACTGAGCAGATTTCTGACACTTAATATCTCCCCACAGCCACAAGCAGTTCATTACTTATTGCATAATCTAGTACTATTTTTGACAGGGAGACATTTTCCTGTTGCAGAGATCCAGATGCCAGATGAGGAGGGCTGCAGCAGGGTGGGGCAACACGGTGGCAAGAGCTCTGTAGACCACAGTTTCCTCTCCCACGCCACCCAGCACATCACCATGTCCTCCAGCATTACATTACAGCCAACACCTGCCAGCTACAGAAAGGGGAAGTCGACTTTCAAAACTAGAAAACACAGGCAAATGATGCAATATACTGTAGATGGGCAGTATTACCCATTACCCACCCGTATGACCTTCACTCTTATTGAGCTGTGATGGCATAGGCATGTTGCACTATTCCTGTGGTCAACAGGCATGTACAAGCTTACAATCAAACACATTTGGATTCAAAGGATAGAGTGAGCAGGCAGAGGTGGGATGCCTTTATAGATTTAAAGGGAACAGGAAGGGAGGATATCACAACACAGCTTCTGAGAAGTAGGGTGTGGACATGGAGGGAAGGTTGGGCAATAGTGTGTAAAATCTGAGGGGTGGATGTAACAAAAAATAATTGAAAGAAATGGAGGTGGAAGATCATTTATTACTCCATTTTTTGTTTCACATCCATTTTTCTATTCACATGCATTTTAATCTTCATTTTCATCAATTACATTTTGTGATTTCCGCCCCTAGTAAAATAACATTAAGTCACTATTGCAGCTGTGAGAGTACAACAGAGTGCACATGTGCCACTGTAGTCATAAAGGGTGTCGCAGTCATGAAGTGGGTGGAGGATGTATTCAGAGTCGGAGGATGACAGAACTGGTCACTGAAAGTGTTACACATGGAGCCTTTCTGCCCCGATGGTCAGAGGGACCAGGGCAGAGGGAGCTGGGCTGGGAGCTGTAGTGACAGCTCATCATCGCGCATGAGGGCATAAAAAAAAAACACAACTAAAGAATCTGTGTATGCGTGTATGTAAGTGTGTTTTCAGCGTGTCTGGCTTTGCATCAAGTCAGTCCAGAATGATGACATCAGCCGTGACTACACATCTGCCCTTCTCCCTGGAGTTACACCAACCACATATGACCTACATACATCTACATTTTTGTTAATTAGCATTTTGTTCCTGAGACCTTTTTTGTATTTAAACACCATCTAAAGTTATTTCAGATAGCAGCTATTTCAGATATTCCATGCAATTTATTTATTGATGAATATAGCATGGTTTTCTGCAACCCCCCCCAAAAACAACAACAAAAAATTCAATTTAAAGGGGCACTTCAGCAATTCGGTATTACACTTCCTTAAATAAACTACCTTATAAAAAAGGAAAGGTCAAAATCAAAGCAGCAGAGGCCGAGATACCCTGACTTTTAGTCCAAAGTCAAGCTCCAAAAACACTGGATCCTACATTTCCCATAATGCAACCAATAGCTTCTGGTAAGTACCCACATCTTTCAAACTCCACGCCCCAGGCTCTCTTTTAAAAATGTGTGGTCTCCAAGCTCAAGCTGAGATAACCCTTATGACATCACTATGACATCATCAGGGTTATTTTGTCCAATTTTAGAAAACTCCTTGAGAGCCACAGACGACATTGTTAGTTATAGGTCGACCTAGTTATAGGTCACATACAGTCTTGAATGACTATAAATAAGACTCAAGGTAAACAAGACCAATCTGGCCAAACATACAAGCATTCAGTATTCAGTTTTCGAGACTCAATGCCAATGACACAGTTCAGTCTCTACTCAGAAAGTAGTACAGTTTGACAACCAGCCCTGTTGGTCACAGCAAATATATTTCAATTTTGTTAAAACAAATATATTTTAGAAGAGAGAGACAGAGACTCTCCCACAGTATTGGAGGGTCGACTCTATCTTTCCGGTTCATCAGCATTTGAATGTTTCTTCTCATCTGTGAAGCCAGCATGGCTTTAACTAAGACCAGCATCTCGCTCTCTTGCAAGCAAGAATACACACACACACACACACACACACACACACACACACACACAATGATGTTAGTCTGGCATCCTTCTGAGGGGAATGGACACTCAATAAAGCCACATCCTGGCCACCATGAAAACCCAGGAGTTCTACTGAGAAGCACAAAGAAGAGACTGTCAACCCGGTGACATGGGAACCATGAGCTCATGAGCTAGTGTTGCCATATACTCAGAGGATGCCAAATCTTCCAGCCTTGGCCTTGAGACGCTGAAACTAGCATAAAGTTTGATCAGTCAACCTTATGCTATTCTGCAAGAACTTCTCATTTGTGTCCCTATGAATTGAATGAAACGATGAGGTGGTGAGAGGCGTTTTTCTGTTGTCCACGCAGTGTGTTCGGTGTCTGATATATCAACAAGTCCTGACAGAAACTGAATGATGATTTGGCAAGTACACAATAAATCCTGAGACAAGAAACTGGACACACATTGAAAAGAGGACAGGAGACAGAGCTAACAGATATGGAGAAAAGAAAGAGACAGCGGATCAAGTTCTTTTATGTGATGAAAGATGTTGTAACATAGACTTTTCCTCAAACTAATTCGTCCTGCTTCAGATCAACTTCATGTATTTGTTTTTTGTTTTATATAGCAGTCCATGTATATTGTCCTGCTGCAGTGGGATTTAAAAATAAATGCCTCCAATAAAAATGAAAAAACAGCCTGATCTGGTTATTGTTGCTGCATTCATCACAGCATGCTTTTCAGCATTTTCCAGGTATTGACTGTGTTGTGTTTTTCTATCATGAAGTTGCTTTCAAAGTGTGTTTTCGTTCATTGTACCTTGTGAGTCATCATGAAAGCTTATGGAACAAAACAGCCAGAAGACAAGGTCAACCTGAACTTTTCTTTAATTACCTCTGGATTGTATCAACAACAACAACAACAACAACAACAACAACGACATGCTACTTCATCGATTCTGTTTGCTCTGTCCATTATACAGAGAGGTGAGAGGTCAGGCTTGGCTGCAGCCGCCCCGGAGGCTGGCTGGTATTCAGTGTGTGTGGGTGTTGGCTGTTCGGAGGCTTGTTTCTGAGCTCTCCCAACATTGAGTGCTTTTCCAACCACCTGTTGTTATGCCCTTTTTGTGTGGAAACTCCAGAAATATTATATATATCAGAAAAAGGTTTTTATGCTTGGCTGAGGTGGAAAATTTGATGGATTGATTAAAGCAAGAGATGACAAAATTAAGCAAACAAATGGTATAGAGAGACGAAAACATAACTCCATATTTCCATCACGTTTTCGACATGGATGTATTAAGGATAACTGGATACAGTGTTGAAAGATGGCGCCACCAAAACACTGCACAAAGCTGTGTAATACACACAGACAGGATTTTACAAAAGTTATTACAGCTGATATATATATTTTATCTTTTGCCGTGACCATCGCGAACAGTACAAATATGGCGTTCATGTTACCAAGTATCTACCAGGAATGCGCACCTGCATGAATGTAATTCAACGCAGCATTTTGACAGATGACATCATGTTTACTTGCAACAAAAGTTGAACCACACATTTTTGCTGTTTTGCCGAAGCCCTCTGTGCTAGCACCCCGCTTCGAATGAATGAGAGGGCTCAAGTCAGTCTGAATGCAGCATTATCGCCAACAACTGTTAAGCTTGATGCGCTCAACTCCTAATATTCGCAACAGTAACAGTAGTAGATGGAACTGCGCATCAAGTATTTGCAAACATGCTAGCCCACTTAAAAGGTGATGATATGTCAGTGTTTTGTTTACAGCTTGTTTCCGCTGCCAACAAGAGGCAAATTATTGCAGCTTTAAAGATTTCACAAACATTACCAAAACAAACAAACAAAAACCTATTTTCTCAAAGCTTAGCAGAAATCTCATAGTAGAAATCTCAGAGACAGTTATTTAAACTAACACTGCTGGATAGACCAGAGGTATGTCAGAGTTGTTTGTTATTTGGATCAACAGACAATTGAACAGTTGTTTTTTAACAGTACAATATAATGACAATAGGAGTACGTTCTACATGTCTGAGTTTATAAGCATCATGATCAAGGACTGAAAATGCATATTTTCAGGCATATACAGAAGACCTGCTGTCAAACACAAATGGAAATTAGAGCTACAGCAGAGATAAACAAGTAGAACACGTGCCCTTCTTCTTTGAGAAGGCTGCGTTTTATTTTGTTCTCTCCTCCCTCTGTCTCTCACTCTCCCCTTGTCTTTCTCTCTTTTCCATTAGTCTTTCTCTCTGTGTTCATAAACAGCCCACGCAGCAGCCCTGCTTGTTGACTTTATTGTGTGAAATTACAGAGAAAGGGCCAACACGATTCCTCACTCACATGCGTCCCTAAAAGCTTGTGAAGTGAAATTCTTCGGAGGGATGAAGAAACATGCAGGAGAGAGAGAAAAAAAGAAGTGTGTGAGAGAAATAAAGGAAAGGATAAAAAAGAGAGAGGAAGAGTGAGCAGTGAGAGAGACGGAGAGAATCATTTCCAGCTACAGCTGACAACTGGAAAATGAGCCGAGGCAATGTGTAATCTCCTCTGATGTAGTTTTACATCTCAGTGCCGCCTCCTGCATCAGTGGCAGCAGAGGCTACAGGAGTGAGGAGGCGCGTTGCTATGGAGTGGGAAGATTTTCAGAGAGTGAGCACCATTACAAATCTAGTTGGAAAGAGGAGAGGAGAGGAGAGGAGAGGCAGGGGGATAATGAAGATCTGGAAGGAGGGAGGGGAGAAGTGGGAGACGGTGAGAGAGAGGGAGGTCGCAGGGCACGAGGACGATAAATGAGAGGGGAGGCTGAAGGAGAGATGAGAAAGAAAGAAAGCAATAAAGCAAATGCAACAAGGGCAGAGGTGAGGGACAGGGAGGTGCAGAAAAGAGGGGGGGTGACAACAAAAGGAATAAAGGAAAAGAAAAATGTGCACAAGTCAGGCATGTCCTAGAAACAGAAAAAGGCAATCTGGTAAAGTGTCTTATTTTAAACACTTCCATTATGGCCTCAGCTTCATTTAAAGTAAAAAAACAGCCTGACTGATAATGAGCGAGAGATAGTTGTGACTTGTCAGTAATAGAAAGCTTCTGTATTATTCATAAAATCAGTCCGGTGATGCTGTGAGTAGCTCTTTGCCCGCAGCGTGGTGCCAGAAACAGGAGGAATAAATTGCAATCTTCAGAGGAGGAAGAGAGACATTTTTCATCACATTACACACTCACTAAGAGATTATTAAAAGCAGAAGAAGTGCAATCTTGGTGTTGCTTCACTTCCCTCTGAGCTAAGTAGAGGAACATACAGTCTTGTGTGTCCTGTATGTTTGTGGTGAACTGAAATGAAGACAGTGATTGTATTATTAAACTGTGGAGGCCCTCTACTGGTGACTACTGGGAACACAAAGGTTTGGGGTGGAAACAGACACAATAAAAGTGACATTGTCTTCATTTAACAACTTAAATGTGGGCATGGTGGCCAAGTGGTAAGGCGTTGGTTTCGTAAACCAAAGATCATGGGTTCAATCCCCATCCATGCCTGCAATTGATGTCACTCAAGCTACAGACGAAGGAAAAAAATGTCCATACACATAGCAATTTGGAGTTCAGCGTCACTATGTTAAACCCCAAGACTTTATTTCTCAGGGTTCATGTTATTGTCCAGCTGTGTCATAGCACCACAGTTTCCAGTCAGCACAGTGACAACAACATGGTGTAAGATTTTGTGTTACTAACTCTCCCGACTGTCCACAAGATGTCGATGTATGACCTGATACATACACATAGTGTATGTAGTGGATAACAACCACCACAGTACACAAAGTCCTGCAGGCAATTACAAAGGACAAGTGGGCTGTCAAAGTGACTCACCACTGAAAAAATACTTGTAGATATGAATAACTCTCTGATTTTTAAATGGTTGCCAAGGCTACTGCAACTTACTAAACATGTGAGATTAAATGTATTTAATAATACATACACAAGTAAACAGAGTAATTAATAATTTGAAACTTCAGAGTGAGTGAGGAAATATTGATCAGGTTTATTCAACATCTAAGATAAGAGGCAATCAACTTAATTGATCCTGCAAGACAGAAAGTGGGATGATCACCATGAAAACAAAATATGGGACAATAAAAACAGTGTTGTAGAGGAGCTACTATTTTAGAAAGCTGATGAAAGCCTACAGTGTTGTTATTTTTAGTTTGGTGGTAAAACAACTTTGATACAGTCAACTATCTGATGTGCTTGACAGAGCAGTTCATATCAAGGCTTAAGTGTTTCTATCTTTGTTCAGAAGTGCTATAAAAATATAAAATGCAATTAATATACATTCAAGGCTCTACTCTCTGGTGACTGCTTGTAAAACCCTACAAGCTTTACTCTCTTATTAATAAATACTGAGATCATCAGCAGTGGACAAAGCCACTCAGACTTCTCCTGAGGAAATAATCAATAACCTTCAACCTCAGTGCTTCCTCTTTGAAGCATCGGCTTCCAAGTGCTGCTGCTGCTGACAGTCAGATTAAAAAGGGCTGGATGGGAACATGTCTTCTACCGCAGAAAAGAAACATGGGCAAGAGAATCAGTGAGATTATCACAGCTTGTGCCATTGTAGAAGTCCTCCTAGATTTGTAATAGTCTCTCAGGACATTGTTGTGGGGTGTTTTAGACTTAGGTAGCTTCATGTTTAATGATTAGTTTGGTGTCTCATGTCTATGTAACTCCTACACAGATGTAACAGCAAGAAACTGTCTTAAGTTATTGGATACTATAAAACATCTGTATCTGAATGCTAACTGCGGCTGAACATTTCCGTTTCTGCCCTCAGTGCTCACAGCTTTACCAGCCACTGAAAGTGTTTCAACAAAATAAAACTAGGGCACTGGTTTTATCCAAGAGTCAAAGCCTTTTCTGCATCAGTTGGTGCCTCAGTTTGAATTACATTCACAAACAGAAATGGCATAAATATGAAACATACAGGTACTTCAGTACACTGCAGAGTGTAAAAGTGAGTGGTAATGCATATATATGAATTTAAAATGATAGTCAATGTTACTAAAACATTTTCAAATTTCAGTGTCACAGATGACAGACAGCTATTAGGACAGTCACTTGACATGATAGTCACTGGCTGAGGTATCATGTAAATGCTGGCACATATTTGCTTTAATCAGGAAATTCAGCAAAAATTGGGGAAAAAGCCAGAATTTGTGTTTCTGTTACCACTAGTGAGCGTACAGAGGGGAAAGCCTGAGATCATTTTGAGGAATTTGACAGGAAATGGGGAGAAAATGTTTAATAAGGCATCATCCAGAGCAGCAGAACATCATTCATCTCATGTTTACATAATTTCTAGAAAAATTACAAAGTGTTCTCCCATTAGTTAATGATTGCTTCCTGTGTGGCCGTAGTAGACCCACCTGTAAAAGTGTATTGAATTTCAGTGCCTCCATTAAACAACATTAATCAAATGGCATCCAGACTAATTGAATAGACAGGACGTGCTCTCTTAAAAGCATCAGCATTGCAAGTCTTTTCCCCGTCATAACCACTGAAGTCGACCTCCACACCTCCACCCCCCCCCCCCCCCCCCCCCCGGGCTGAAACAACAACCTAATGTTTAGCATGTAATTAGCAAGTCCATCACACACACACACACACACACACACACACACACTGTAGACATACAACCAAACATAAAGCTTTTATGCTTTGTGAGGAAAGAAAACAGTCCATTGATCCCCAGGGAGAAAACTGAATACTTTAGTGTGCAGAGAAACATATTTTTCTCTCTCTCTCGCCTCGTCTCAGCTTCAAACACACCCTCATAAAAGACAGAAGTTGTAGCTATTAAATCCTTTCAGCTCAGCAACATTCAGACAGCAGCAGCCAGTGAACACTCAATCGATCCACACTCCTAATGTACCATGGTGGCATGCACTTAACACTACACACACATTCTCCCTGTGCGCATGTATCCATATTCAGTCAGTTTTTTTTGTTTTCTTTCAGGACATTACAGTTTGTAAGCATCACCAGATCCCAACAATACACCACTAGACCCACTTGACACGGCCACGAGAGCTGTAATCCATTCTCCCCACAATCTGATCCTACACAGCCAACACAGATGCTATTTCAATTAAACATTCACCGATTAAGTCTAATCAATGTGTGTGAGCCAAACCTTGTTGAGTTTATGTTAAACTACACACAGCCTGGTGTATACTGGTGCATAATTTTACAATAAAACAGAGACATTTCCCACACAATATCATGCTCAACATCAATCTTATCTGACACACGGTCCACTGTGGGGGATGTCAGTGGTGCCTGTTTGGTGGAAAAAGAGAGAGAACCACTCACTGAGTCACATCAATCATTTAAAACACAGAACCTGGAGGGCTGTGCAGTATATTTACATACATTTGAAACCATCAAGTACCATTAGAATCAATAGATATCAGTGCACATGAGGGTTTTTCTCAGAGCAGCAGCAGCAGCAGCAGCAGCAGCAGCAGCAGCACACAGTCTGTAGGAGTCACTAACAACACTTCACTTGACGAGACAGAGATGACTTCACTGGGAGCTTCTCAGGTTCACAGCAGCACTTAGACAATTAAAAGTGGAACCAGACGACAGACATTTTGAATGAAACACAACGTGAGGACAGAGAAAAGTCAAACTAATACAAATCAAGACTACGATACTGTAGCAGACACTTACGGTTGAACTCCCTGCGGCAGACATGAGGCCTCCACGGTCGGTTTCGTATCCAGTTCAGGCGTCGAGGCAGCTCCATGATGCCAAGCTGGTGCCAGTGTGTAATGGCCACTCACCCATCACAGGGCAGCACCTGGGTGTTTCTGCCCATCCCCAGGACGGGTACTCCCTCCAGAGCATTAGTGGTCTCAGGTGCCACCTTAGCAGCCTGGACCTTTTAAAGCCAGTAGTTCACTTGGTCCACAGCTTGTCCTCCACTCTCTGGGAGAGAGCTGGTACAGTAGCTGCTGTGGTGCTCGGCTACATTTCCCCCCTCCGCTGCTTTATCTTTAATGCATGAGTCAGTGGAACCCAACTCCCTCTGTCCTGGGGAGGGACGGAGGCAGGCCTCTCCCCAGGAACGAGCACCTATCGACAGGCAGCATCTGAAGCGAGGAGTGCTCACCCTGCTGAAATGTGACGCCTCTGCACCAAGCCCCAGGGGGAGGCAAGGTGGATGGATGGGCAGGAGGTGGAGCATGGCCAGCCACCTGAGGAGGCTGGAAGAGGGTCAGTCAAAGGCACCAAGACATGGACTGTGTGTGTGTGCACACCAGTGTTCATTAAGCATTATTTTGCTCACAATGTAAAAAAAGATTTGAGTGACATTCGTGACTGGATTTCTCCTCTCTAGGGGAGTTAGTAATGCACCCTGCAACCCCAATGTTTAACACTTTTTCCTGCATGTTGAGAATATTGAGAAATACACACAAGATCCACGTCAGGAATCATAACCATTGCTCCTACTGTAATACTCCAAGAATCTGCTCTTCTTTCATTGGAGAACTGCTATCAGAACAATGTTTTGTTGATAAAGAGATAAATGGTGATTCAAACCACAGAGAGGCACTTTCTAACAAACACATGAATCTTAAGGAGATTTAGTATTGCATTAATCTGCTGTTCCATACCTGTACACACTGGTTTTCAGTGTAATCAGGTAATGTAATTATAAGAATCACAAAATCCCCCAAATCAATTTTTTTTAAAGAGAGCTTTAGCTTTATAAACAGGATGTTTTCTAAAAATATCCTTTCTGAGAGCCAAAAGTTAAATATTCAAATTGCTTGTTTTGTCAGACCAACAGTCCAACACCTAAAGATATTCAGTTTGCTGTGATTTATGACAAAAGAAAAAAAATCAGCGAATCCTCACATCTACAAAGCTAAAAACAAGTGAATGTTAGATTTCCAACCAAAAATGCCTGATTATCAAAATAGACTAATCGATTAATCAACAAACAAATGGGAAATACAAAAAATAACTTCCAGAGACAGCTGACTGAAGTTTGTCCATCAGCTCCAACGCAGTTTATAGAAACCTAATTTACAAAAACTAAAGGTGTGTGGAGCTACATCAACAGTAACAGATCTCTAAGCTGCAGTTTAGAGAGGATTTTAATGAAGTGTTACGAGACCATGACCTAGTGGCCTGGTGCTGCCCACTACAACCAGAGGTTGAACATATCCATGTTTCCAGTTCACGTAGAGGACAGTGGATCACTGAAGTCACTGAAACGCAGTCTGTACTTTCCTTTATTCAAATAAAACACAGCACTTTTCTGCCTCAGTCTGGCAAACAAGACGTCCTCCACTGAAAAGCGTATCCTGACATTTGGTTTGTCCAAAATATGATAAATAAAAACAGTCAACAAAGGAAACAACTTAAGACATATTTCTACAAATACGCATAAGACAACCCAACCAGAACACACACATTTGGTACCCAATGAAACACATCAAATATACGTTACACTGCAACATTCAAGTTTTCTGAGTATATAATAAGTTCATAACATGACAACATATTTGTGTTTACTGCAGATATGGTACACACACAAAACAGACTGGTCTAAATGATGACTTTGACCCCAGAGAAAGCAACATTGAACAAACATCTGTGTGCTGGTCGGCTGGTGTTGTGGAAGTGCTTGTGTCAAGTGTTCATTCCAAGGCCTGAATATTTCCTATACTGCCCTTAACTACAACATCTGAAGTTGCTTCATTTTTTGACCACCTGAAAAACATTTGGCAAACCCTACAGCGACGTGTCAACATGATTGTGCTCAAGACGCTGTACACAAAAGCTACGTTACAATATCAAAAATAGACAGGGCCTTTGGCAGACCACACTCACAGAAGGCACATACAGGATTACAGTACAATGCAAACACCAAAGTTTAACTGGTTTCTACCTGTGGTTCAACACTATAGCTATAGTTTCTCGCAAGCACACTTTGCTACGGGCTCACTGCACTCTGTCAGCAAAGAGATGGTCCGACTATCAGCCTGTTTAAGACCTTTGGTTATGCACTGTGAATAAATGGTCCAAGTTGGTGTTATATTCAAAAGGCAACATTACATTAAATATCCCACCTGTGATACAAATGCTTAAGACAACAGTGGATAAAAAAAGAAAAGAAAAGAAAGGTAAATATCAGCAACGTGTGCACATCAGCATGGTTGATCCTGAGGTTTGGATCTACAAACACCCGGTTCTGAAGAAAAACATCATCCAAAGGAGTCTTGCAGGTACAGCTGCTAAATCTAGAAACAATCACATAGTTTAAACTTTTAAAACCTTTTCGATACCCACAACACTTAAGTTACATTCCTCCCACCCGTTTGTGTTTGTAAATGGCTGAAAAGAGAGAACGAGGTAACAAGATAACAGCATGAACAAAAACACACAAGTTGCAGATGGACTCTTGTATGACACAATCTCATAGCTCGTCCTTGGAAGTTAATATGAGCTACCACAAGGAGGCACCAGAAATCAAATATAGTCCTGAAGATGCATTCAAAGGATTTAGCTCAGAGGAGAAAACAATTCACATGCATTACTGAGGTGGAACGGAAACAGGATGCACATGGTGACAGATTATAAAATAAAAACCTTTCAAAGTCAAATGACACATCAGCAAGCGTTCAAACTGCAAGACATAATCTCTTCTTCCTTCTAAACTAGCCAATTATTACAAGCCCTCTACACCTGTCTATTTCTTCAGTAACGGATCAGAATGAAGCTTTTCTATAACAAAACAGAAAATACAAGATGTGCAAATTTGTCGCAGTTTACAGAGGTCTGTCAACAGTCAAACTTAGAAAACTCATAACTGTAATACACTAATGAGTACCACACACTGGCAAATTACCTGTCTGATGTTGATGCAGGCCATTAAAATGTTTAAGGCGTGCAACAAACATTTTTCTACTCCAGTAGTGTGTTTTCTGTAATAATCTTCTGTTTGTGAATAGATCACTGCAGCCATCTCTGCTGAGTAAATTCCTTCTGGATCAGGTTGTTCATGTCCATTTGTTGCAGTTTCAGTCAGCTTATGTGCGTGTGCGAGTCGCAGTGTATGGGGCAGCCAACACTGCATTGTGAATGTGCACGAGTTAATCTGTGTAGTGCTGTTTGTTGGGGGGTTATCGATGTACAAAATTTTAATCCTGCTCCTTTATTCATAAGGCTCATGTGTGAGAGAGGAGGTGTGTTGAGCTCATCTCTCCATCCTTCTTCCTTTAAATCAATCAATACTCATCTAAATCCTGATTGTCTGCCGCTCACAGCTTCCCCCGTGTTCATTCTCCTTCTTCCATCCTTCCATACAGTATTTCACTAGAGTCCTTTGTTGCTCCATCATTCGATCTTTTCTGGGTCTATATTGTCCAGGTCAATATCAGGCGAGGTCACACAGCACATGCACAGTTTCTGGGTGTACAGAGAGATCTTATCTGCAATGACAGAAAAAAAAGGAATCAAGGGTTGCACTCAAAGAGATGGTCTTTGAAAATACAGTAAACTAATGCTTTTAACAGATACTGTTAGCTTTAGAACAAACAGCCTAAAGCATTACTATTTAGCATAAGGTTCATATCATTAGGAGGGGGCTTTATACTTGCACTAGAGAACCCTTTACAGTATGTGGGCTCTATAGTACACTGAACTTTGAAACACTAATCTTAATCACTCTTCAGCGCTTAACAACACTAAGAAGAGAAGTTTTTACATGTGCCTCTGGTAGCTGGTCTATATGCAACTCAAGACTAGTAAGCTACTTTCAGAAATGATCCATAAGAACATCACATGACCACATTCATTCACGGACACATTTTACAGCTTACGTCCCAGGACTTTGAATGTTATCGTGTCCTACGAAATGCTGGTCTCCATTGCTTTGTAACTCTGTGGCTTTGTACTCACAATTACATTTCAGATAAAAATATATATCAGCTGATACTGTCCTATTGCAGACGTATCTGTGTATCTGACTAGTAACAAGAAATTGCAGTACAGTCAAAGTAAGTTTATGGTAATTTGGAAACAGTGTCACTGTGTTCACTGTTTATCCACCAGAGAGCACTGATGATTTTTCAACTGTAAAATGTCCCATTCAGTGTATATCTTGGTCACTTTTCTGTCGAGCTTTGATTTCATGTTACAAATGTATACCATTTAATGCAGGTAGAGGATTTACACCTTTCAAACACAAACTCAACCTCCTGTAACAACTAAGTGCAATCCACCTCAGACCCTCTGGTCAGCTGCTCAGGGGATTGCCTGCCATGTTTTCTCACAGCTGTCACCTTTAATGACAATCACTGAAGCTACAATCATTTTGCCTGGTTCTGCAATGCTGTTTGTGCATGAAATTAGTTATAAAATGTAAACCGTTAGAAAGTCAGACATGTTGGTGCCCATGGGTCAATGTATGGTCATGACTTCTATAATGTGCATCTTAATTTAAAAGTGGGTCCCCAAAATTTAAACATGGCCAGCCAAAACCACTGCTGTGACATGCATGACAGCATGAGTCGAAGCTTCTTACCAAGTATTATTCTAAGGAAGGCTGGCCTGGAGCTGGGTGGCAGGTAGATGCAAATGTAGTAGACTGGTGCACCAGACAACGCCACAGCAATTCCCACCAGAGAGTTGATGGTGTCACTGTAGAGCGGAACCACCACCAGGAATACGCTGCACAAGCAGTAGACGATAGGAAAGAACAAAGAGAGCTGCAGGGAAAGGAGAAAGTAAGGAAAAAAGTAGAAAAGAAGAATGGGGGCAGCAAAAGGTTGGGGGGAAAGAAAGTAGAAAGATTAAAACAATTACATTAACAAATACAAACATTATTAGTTTAAACCATATCCCTGGTGATTTCACTGAAACTCTAATCGACCTTAAATTGCTCAGCCAGTACGCAGTGCAGTCACTTTTACGCTGAGCAAATCAAATAAAGTGAGTTATCAGATTCAAAACATCACAGGCTTTTAACATTATCATAACTCATAACTAAAGCCATTGCTGAGGGTGGTAAGGCCTATAGTGGAGGCACTGTTGATGGGTAAACAAACATAAATAAAGGTCCAAAAGCACCATATCTATTGGACTCTATCTGTTTAGAGGACAGAAAGCAGTTTTTTGTATCATTTTACTTTCTATGTTTACCGTTTCTATAATTTTCTTTTCAGCATCTAATGAGCTTTGTGGACTGTCAAAGATATGATGAGAAATCACCTGGTGACTGAACAGGGTATATAAAGTAACATGGGGTCAGGGCCAAAGATGCTGTTTACCCAGCATACATCTCTGACAGGGTGAAGGCAAGGGCAAACACACCCATATTTTTCCAGCTGTCTAGAGCCTCTTCAGCCAGAAGGCTACATACATAGTTTCTGAACATATTTCATGCAAAAATAATACATTAATAAATCTTTATTTCCTTGGTCAGAATTGCAAGCAGAGAATGTTTTGAGAACTACTGTGTTCATTAGTAGTGTAGAGTGCAACCCAGGTACACAAATTAACACAGTGTGAATTTATAAATAATAATTCTGAGTATTTCATATGGTTCTCTGAGTGTGATTTTATTCAACTAGCCAATCGGGCTGCCGCTGTAAATGCTGTATTATATACTGACTGACAGGGAGAACAGTAAATACCTCAGAAAAAAAGGTGAGCGTTTGTATATGTAACTACATGTTAAAAATGATAATACTTAAAATAAGTTTCTAACAAAACAGCAACAATGGCGACTTGTTGCTGAATTGTTAGAATGGCAGTCAAAACTGCATTACCACAGTCAGTTTTTTCCTTTGTCACTATGGTTACCTGTCTGGTAAGTTTCATGTCTCTGCATGTTTCACACTGATGTATAGAAACTCATTTGTGGCTTTAAGGCAGAGTCACTACGGTCACTTAAACATGCAACTCAGCCCTCATCCTGCATAAATATTTTACCTTAACAGGTCTGTGCAGATCAGGAGCTTTGAAGCGAAGGTAGATCTGACTGCCTATTGACAGGCCGATGAACAACCAGTAGTTAAAACTGAAGTAGTTGATCAACTGGAAAACGTCAGGCACCGACAGGTAGAACAGAGACATGGCCCCCTGAAGACACACACAAAGAAACACTGAGTTTGGTAACAAGCAGGCATCAGGGACACAGGCATCCAGAGATAATGAAAGCTACCAAATACACAGTTTAAATTCAAAAATTCACAAAAAAATATGTGATACTAACATTGAAAAGCAGGGCAGGAATTGGGGTGAAACGCTTAATGTGGATCATGCACAGGACACTAGGTAGCTGTCCTTCTCTGGAACCAACAAAAAACAACCTGCAGGAGAAAAAAAAGGGTAAATTTTTATAGAATAGCGAGGTAAATCTGCATTATGGGAAAGCTAATCAGAGTAGCTTCAGGTGTGCTAGTAATCTGCTGACCTGGAGGCAGCAATGATGGAGGAGTTGAGGCCTCCGTAGCAAGAAATGGCCACAGACAGAGGGATCAGCCATCGAGCCCAGCCCAGCACCTCATCTGCAAAAGTCTGAGGAGACAGTCAACAAAAATAAATGCTTACTGCTCAAATTAAATTGGTAAAATCCGTGACCCACAACGTTGAAACACAGGATGTGAGTGTTAATAAATAAAATAAAAACAACAGATTACCATAAATCCTGATGATACATATTTCCACAAGTAAAGCAAAATTTAAATTTTAGGTTTAGTAAAAATGTGACTTATCTGACTAACTTGCTAATCTCAATATGTTAACACCCACACCCGTTTCCTGCCATTTGCCTTGTGAGGTAATATGATAATAAAGATCAGTGTAGTTCCTAAAAACCTACAAACACTTCTGGCCACCTGTAACTTACAGTTACTCCTACAGTTATAAATGAAGGCAATAAATAAAAGGCAACTAACCAAAAGATTCTTACGCAGCAGCCCAGTGTGGTACTATAAATGATAGCAGCTGTAAGATAGAGGGCAGGTCAGCATGTGAAGTGGACTCTGTTACTTACTAAGAATTACTTAATTTTTGACAAGTGCTATTAGACAGTCTACGCATAACAGAAGTCACAGCTCAACTTGCCAAGTGACCAGAGAGTGTCAAAAGCTTAACTCAACACTGATGTATCATTATAAAACATAATTAACTAAAACTGATAAACAACTCAATGCGTAACTTAGATTAACATCTCTGAAAACTCAAAAGAAGCTTTCTTAATGTATACGCTTCTTAGTCCAGATTCTTAACAAGGATGTGCTTTAAAATTTCTGTACCACACAGGGTTTTGAGATCAAATATAATCAACTTTCAGCCTGAGCAGTGCACAATGACACCATCACTCTCTCCAAAATCTGAGAAATCCAATCATGGAAACACAGGAAAACAATTTGCTGCGTGTCTAAATTCAAGAGGGCACACAGCTCATGGCTATGATGTCAGCTGGGACATTTGTAAACCATTAGAATGGATGCTCTAATAAAAATCAACTATCAAATACTATTGTCAACAAGCCTGAGTGCAACTCTTCCTCCTCCAATGCACTAATCACATCGTCAACTTCCCCACGTTCCTGTGTGCGGCGCTAACCTCTTTAGCTAAATGAGGTTCCTGCCATCATCTGGACTCCTACAATCACAGATAACCAATGGGGAGCACTGAACCAGACACTAGTGCCAGTGGCTGCCAGCCAGACTGAGAGAGAAGACAGCAGAAGACAGGAAGGAAAGATCTAAACCTGCCGCCCCTATGAGGCTGAGCAGATGCTGTTAATTTGGATTAAGTCCTGTGATGTACAAATAGAGTTAATGGGTAGACATGTACACGGTCAGACTGCTCATATACAGCTCCTTTAGTGCACAAGGAGGATGCACTACATTTGTACTGAGGCCCCCAAAGATCTTCAGATACTCACAACAGCAACGGCCTCACTGCTGAGCACTTTGTCCGCGTCCATGACGACGTAGTAAGCTACGTTGGTCAAGATGTAGATTACTGTGACAATGGGCATGGAAATAGCGATGGACAGGGGGAGATTCCTACAAAGAAAAATGAGAAAAGTGTTTTTCATTAACTTGAAGCTCTCAGTTGTATCTTAAATATTTACAGAAGAATGCTGCGCGCACACACACACACACACACACACACACACACACACACACACACATACAAATAGTACTAAAAGCTTAAGGTAGAGAATCTACATTGCACAAAGCAGCTGTGATGCATACCGTTCCTACAGGGTGAGATGATGCTTGATGACTTAAGAAAGTGTACTTAGTTTTAAGTCAGATTTACAGATTTACAGTGTGTGAAGTTATGTAGCTAATTAAAGCAATGCCACCAGGAATGAAAATCGCTTTCTGAAATACCAGACCTCGTACCTCTCTGGGTTTTTGATCTCCTCTGTGATGAAGTTGAGCGTGTCCCAGCCAGAGTAGGAATACAGTGCTGAATAGAGGGCCAGGGCCATGTCACCTGGGTCCAGCTTGGAGCCTTTGAATGAGTCCTCAAAGTTCTGGTCAAAACCTACATCAACACAGGGTTGTTGCATGAAGCCAGTAAATAGATAAGTGTTGAAACGTTTTGCTTTCATCATCCAAGGCAAAATATCTTCTGAATATTTAATCCAGTGGATGTCGTCATCATTTTGTAAATACAATATTTAGATAAGTAGCATGCCCTGCACTCACATAAACATGCCTGAACCAGTTTAGTAATTGAAAAGACAAAAACATACAAGTCAATCAATAACAAGTTCTAAACACAATCCATAATAGAAAAATAATAATAAAATCAGAATTTCAATACAGATTAAGATTAATCAATACACTAATAATACATCTAATATAGGTAGTGTTTTGAGCAAGCTGGTTACCTTGCACCATTTTAAAGAAACTGATATTGGCTGATTTGGCCGCTTTGACAAACTGCCAAGATCCATCACCCCCCCATGTTTATCAAAATTGTTTCAACTAAAACTTGAACCATTTACAGCATTCTGTTAAATGATTAAATTAAATGGATTTAATTCTGAATAGTGCAATAGTGCTTCATCCCTTCAATGTTCAGCAAAGTCAGAGCACTGGTATTGGAATAATATGTTTGACAGCCGGACAGTTTCTAGGACATCCTACCTTGTGCCAACTTAACCAGGCCAGTAATGATGATAACAATAAGAGCTAGGACCTTGGCGACGGTGGAGATGACCTGAAGAATAGCACCCCATTTCACTTTCATACAGTTCACACAAGTCAGCAGACCTGAGAGAGAAAGAGTGAGAAAACAATTAACCAATATCAACATTTACATTGAACGATGGACACAAGCAGAGAGGAGCAGACAGGCAGGGATTCAAATTTAGTCAAGAACTAAGAGCACGAACTCTTGTTTTCATATCTGGGCTGAACTGGCAGAAGGATTTCCACCTTCAAGCTAGAGAGCAGACTGTCCGGTTGATCTGTTGGCACCATTGCTGAGTTTGAGGCTCTGCTCGGTCACACAATTCTTTTGCACAACCGACTTGGCACATAACTATATCTACTTCTTAAATACCCTTTATCTCGTAGCATCACAAAGAAAAAGAAAGTTTCCATTTCCTAAAAACAGCAGACTTAAGGTGGAGTTAAGAGTAAATCAACAAGTATAAAGTGTACTTACACGCATATCCTTTTAAGTGCAAGACAAACAAAGACAACATTAAGCAGCTAAGTTTGGAAAACTCCAAACAGCTAACCACATAAAAGTGTCTCATCTAATTAAATAGAGCATGCATGGTATGCATGTAGCAGTAGTGCTGCTGACAATAACTACATAGACCATTTTAACACGTGACCTGAAAATACACGTGGCTCGTCACTGATGGCTTATGAGAACTTCTCTTAAACTTAAACAACAGCTGGGAGATAAACCTCAAATTAATGTCCTTTCACCTCTAATGTAAAGACATATACAAAAGGTTAAGTAGAGTATGGAAGTGTGTTTAGTACAGGGAGAGCCTTACATATGATGACAGCAGCAATGAGGCGGACGGCAGCATAGGGGGCTGGACAGGTGGGGTAGAAAGGTTGGACCAGGTAGTTGGAGAAGGTCAGAGCTATCACTGCCTGACAAGCTGGCTCAACTATCAACAACGATGTCCACAGTCTACGGCAGAAATTGATGAAATTATTATAAAGGCATTAATAGAACATAAAATAACAAAATAACAAATAAATAATATCAGTCTTTATATACCTCAACCATTGGGAAAGTGGCTTTCCCAATTTGAATGTGTGAGGCTGCTCTTTAAATCATGGCTTAGTTAAAAGCTTGAGATGCTGTTAGTATATGGCAGACTCAGATACTGCGGGAAACTGCATCTACTATACTGTACTGTATATGTGAGCTTTTGAATTATAAGTAAAATAGGACATACTGTACAATGTATATGCAAAATATTGTGGCAACACACACATTCCTTAAGTAATAATCTCACCATGACAGTGACAAATGGGCACATAATTAATTCACATGAGCGATAACCATCAAAAGATAATATGCCACATATGAAGTTGCTAACAATAAAAACAGTTCAAAAGTGACCAGACACACAGTAGAAAGGATAAGTGTACTGAATGTGAAGCCCCTCTGTTTAATCCCAAGTGAACCTGGTACTTTCTATGCCATATATACACAAGTCTCTAGCCAAGTCTCTAGTCTTTAGCCACACTATACTTCATGTTCAGTAGAAGTGACAACAAAAAAACATGTGGTATAAGTATTGAGTTTTATTGTGTGTTGTTTCCGGGATAATGAGTTAAAAGAATGTGTTTACAGACAGACCAAGTAAAAACCTCATACCGAATAAAAGCCAAGAAGCCTCCAAAGGCCTCCAGGATGTAGGCGTAGGAGGCTCCAGATTTACGGATGGTGGTACCCAGCTCAGCATAGCATAACGCTCCAAACACAGAAAATATCCCTCCAATGGCCCACACGACCAGCGATAGACCAAATGAGCCTGTGTACTTAAGAACTCCCTGCAGGATAATGAATGAGAGTAGAGAATCAGATTTGGTGTGGTTCAAAATAACTCATAATAAGTGAATTTGTGTGGTTGTTTCAGTGGTGTGAAAGCTGTCATGTGAACTCAGATGCAGATCAAACAATGGCACCAAGATAATCTAACACAGTCTGAAATTATAGATGATTGCCCAACCCCTGAACACAACAACTGTAAAACAAACCCTAAACATTACTCAATAAATGCTTATTTCAGATTTAATGTTTGAATAATACTATGCATTTAACTATAAAAACAAAAAGAAAGCAAGAAACTATTTTAATTTTGTCGATCTGAAAAGAAATTTAAATCAGGGCAAACAAAGCTAACACAGCAGAGACTCTTACCTTAGGTGAGACGAAGATGCCAGAGCCTATCATGTTTCCCACGATGAGACAGACCCCATGGAGGAGGGAAATCTCCTGCTTCAGCCGCACACCGCTGCCCTGAGATGCTGAGTCTGCCTCAGCAACCATCCTGAGGGTTTTACAGTGCTCAGCCTCAACTCAGAGACGGTAACAGGGAAGTGACGGGGAGCGATAAAGACGGCCGACTGATTCCTTAGCAGCACCAGAAACTGAGCCGAGGTGAATGAAGATAAAAATACTGGACAAAATGAAAAGAGGGGTGTGGACCAAGGCAAGAGTAAGGGAGGTGGGAGTGTCACTGGAGGGCAAAGACTATGCTTGTCTCAAACAGCCATTGTTGTTTTCTCCGCTTGGATAATCTGAAAAAAGAAAAAGAAAAACAAGGAAACACAGTGTCACAGAAGTGCTTCACACATCTCAGTAGTTTTGCAGAGAGGAGGCAAGTTTGATTCAGTGTGTCACTGGTAAATATCCGTGTTGCCTAATGGACACTACCATAGGGTAACTGCAAATGAGTAAATGGATTAAATTAATGCCTCTCTAGATTTATGTGTTGCTCTGCATCTAAGAAGCAGTAAGTAAGAGACAAGCCTGCTACAGAAACCACAAACCAAAGAGAGACCAAATGGAAACAATGTAAAAATGAAATTAGACTATTACTGATGCACAATGAATCGTATAACAATCACAATTTTGTCTTCTATTTAATTCATCTGATCAGTTGTGATAATGACAATGTTCAAAATGCTTAATGCAGCACATTAAATCAAGTGCTTCCAATTCACCGCTTCACTGTCTGAGCAGTAACAGGAGTTCATTTGTTGTCACAGTTGTGACTGCAGGCAACAGCATTTTCAAGACACAGCCAACCGGCTCTATAACTACATTTTCTATGTGCCGATAATTCTGTTTGCATGCTGTGTCGTGATTACAATATTTAATGCCATTATTTCATAATCATGATCACTGATTAATCATCAGGGATTTCATCTTCAGCTATCTTTGAGTTGTAAACCTTCACAAAGCCCAACATTAGCAATCTTGAATAACCTGCCTGAAGAAAGTTGGTTATCAAGAAGTACTGTTACTCAAGATCCCATACTCCTTGCAATGAATACGCTCACATGAAATATGCCCCACCTCCTCTACCCTGATGGTTCAGTTCATGAGGAGCAGCGTAAACAAAGTAGCACTGTCCTGAAAAACTGAGCTCATCCCAACATAACTAAGTAAACTTATCTTTCTTGGAAGCAGCTGCAAAAATAAGATGAAACAGGCTGAACAAACCCAAAATTAAAAAAAAATTAAAAAAAGAGCAATACTGACAATTGCATGAAGTGGTGCTCCAAAAAGAAACACAACAGATCCACCTGCCCAACACGACCCATTACATTTTGACAATGGCTTTTTTTGAGATTTATTGTGAAATTCTAACTGCATATAAGATGTAACTGGAGACTCCAACTCAAAATGTTACTGTACAGAGACACACACCTTTGCTTGTAACACCTTCTGTAAAGTATCTGTAAAGGTAATGGGGGTCAATCTACTCTCAACAATCTATAGCTTATAACACTCACCTGGGGATACAAGCCTGGTCTGACTTGTTCCCCCGGACGGTGATGGGCTTTATAGCTGCATTGTTACCTTGGACACTTACAGATTTTGCTCTTAAACATACACATTTAAAACTCAATATGTGTATTTAATGTCAAGAGAGGCACATGTTACATAAACAACTGAAACATCCTGGAGGTTTGTTGACATGTCTGGTTGGTTACTGTCAGAGTGGAAGGTATATACTTGCATGGCAGGTTTCCAATATCAATACACTAAAGTGACATTTAAAACATTTTCCATGGCCAAGTTGGTCATGTGCCTGTCTTTAACATCAAAGAGACTGGGGCTACTTCACAAACAAATCTGTCTGACTGAACTGCTGCTCTTTCACAAATCAGATGGACCAAATGGCCTGGAAAGAACATTTCTTAACCTTTTACTGATTACACAGTTCTGTCGTGTTGTGTACAATTAATACATTTGAATAGATACTGACACTGTTTTGAGTGCGTACTTCGGTGCATTCAATTCACTAGTAAACTGAACAGTCAGTTATATGTTTGTGCACACTGTAACCCTTTCCGATTTCAAAACAAATACATTCTTTCTGATTGCAAAGTTCACTTTGTGCTCCATTTCTTGCAGAGTAGTATGATTGTGAAATGATCATACACCATCCAACAGTTTCCTAAGTGTTAGATGAGGATTTTTAAAAACTACAGTTGCAAATTTAGGTTCTAGGGTGGCCCCAAGGCAGCATGACGCTAGGAATGCAAGCAAACTTGCTTACTGCACCTAATGTGGAGCAATGTAAAGCGATGTCATTCTGTCATGACTTTGTGCCAGCAGTCTCGAGCGCACACAGTATCACATCTGATAGAGGAGAGGTGGAAGCCAGCAAAGATGGAGGTGTTCAGTTGTGAAGTAGTGAGGTGATAGACATAAATGAGGACAGCCCTGCGCAGGGCATACCTGCAAAGCTGGGAGAATGTCACCAGCTAGCCAGGTTTGTCTTTTCAACGAAACCACAATCACAAAATATGAACTTCTTTGCACATCATCACTATAAAAGAAACACAAGGGTCTCAGAAGGGCAAGTGCCATGTGTCCCATTACTGGACCAATGAAATTATGAGAGCATCTGGTCTGCCTGGTTAGGCCGATATAGCTGCTGCTGTTAACCTCTGTTCACAAGCTCAAAGTACATCTCTGTGGAGGAAATTACTATACTACATCTATATTTGCTGTATATACCCTGTGTTCACAAGGAAACCAGATGGATACGTTCAGTATATTATCTAGTAACTATCACGAAGTTATATAGTGTTAACGCTACAGATAATTACACATAAAGAAACAGCTTCTGCCATACGTCAGACCCAAGTTTAAACACTCAACATGCGACCAGAGCGCAGACAGGATGGGGACCTGAAACGTGGACTACTTTGCAGCTACGTTGTATCTCAACGTTAACTGCACGCGTGTCACTGAAAATGTTAATGTATCGCAAATAAATCTAGCTATGCCACTATGATTCACAGTAACCAAAACACACGCTCCTGTTAGTCCGCTCCAACACACCGAAATCATCGCTCGCGGTTAATGATTAGCGCCAAACGGATCGATAGCCTTGTTAGCACTGGCCTGATGCGAAACGGGATGGTGAGGGATCAATTAAACCGTGTTTCACTAACGTACATTACTGTTAACTCACTAGCGAACACGGTGATATCTATCTAAACAGTAACGTTATGTTAAACTCGCTGTGGCGGCTCCGCCATGTGGCATATAACATGGTTAACAGAGCTAACGCTACATAAGTCACAGAACTGACACAAACATACATGATGCTATTGATGCAAATGCTAACGTTTGTATGTGATATATGTGGTGGTGGCAACAGTTAGCGTCAGTTCGAGTGGAAACGTGTCATTTAACAGCTTTAAAAGCGGGAGATAATGTGTGTCTCCAAAAACAAGACACAGAGAAACTAGTTACCTTTTGTTGTGCCGTCTTTTTTTCCAGTGGTGCAAGCAGTAACACATGTGCTGTGTTTCAGATTTGTGAGGCCAACTTTGGCTAGTCCACAAGCAGTCAACATCTTCAGCTAGCTCCTCCTCATCACCATCAACCGCCAAGGGACAGTGGCACCACCCACTGACACACCGAAGGGGGGGGGCGGCATTCACAGATAATAATCAGTTTTATAATAATTATCATAATCAGTAAAAATGTATCAAATATTTTATCTTTAATCGATGACAGCGACTGTAACGTCGCTTCAATCACTCAACATTTACCTAGCGACACATGGCGCATTGATCTACATCTGACCAGTGATGCGGTCACACAGGTGTGCCACTGTGAGTTGGCACTTCAAATGTCATGCCAATAAAGCCTATTGAATTGAAATTGAGTTAGCAACGGCCATATTATTGATATATCCATATTTTATTTATACATTATCTGCCAGCTCGTTACACGTTCAACAACGTTATTTTAGAATTACATTTTCTTAACCCTGTACTGCATATCGCCGCCCTCAGGCAACAGACAAGTCCCTCACCCCTCCTCTCACATGTCTTTTTCATTCTTACACAGGACAATGTGTTATGACTGTAAGTGTGTGTGTGTGTGTGTGTGTGTGTGTGTGGGGGGGGGTCTTTCAGGGAAGTGGAAGGGAAGATAAATTTCACTCATTTGCATGTTTGAATAGAGATCAGCTCAATGACTAAGGTTTTGGTCAATGTTTTTTGTATGAACATATCCTCTGAAACTCACAGGCAATGGACAGAGGGATATTTTATGGGCTAAAATTGTACTTTCTACACAATCCCTTACAATACAATTACCAAAACTGTGCTTGCTGCACAATACAAATGTTCTGAACAAATACTAAATAAAAATAAATGAAATTAGTGCTTACTTCTTATGTATTTCATTTTAGGAATGTTCTGAAACTATCAGATTTCCCTTGATGTTTTACTACCCTACGATAGCACAGCATTGCCCTGACACAACACAAACATCCACTGGATAAATACAGAGAGCCTCAATCTTCCAGGGTTATTTCGTTTTTATTCAATGCTTATACTGCATTTGTTCTTTTATTGTCAACTGCACTTTATTTGAATCTTGTTTATTCATATTTTACACTCTGGTCTGGTTCCTGGCTGTCTTTTGTTTTTCTTGTACCCAAACTTGAATTGTTTTTGTTCTTTAGATGGTCATCGCATATCTACAGCAGTATTACAACCCGCAAATAAAAACCTTGCTCTGGTTAATCAGTGACCATTCATAAGGTCATACTCCTGAAATGTTGTGTATTGTTTTAAATAAACAGTAGCAACCTAACTGCTTTGTTATCTATGCAAACATATGCTTTCTGATAAGGAACATGTCGTTGGTATGGACTTTTGGTACTTAGTGTTGCCTATAGTCTAAGACTTAGTCCCCATGCATAGATTCAGTTGTTAATAAAAGTAATGCAAACCAGTAACTCCAAACATCTGTGAATTAAACTGGACACATCTGAATGGAGTTTGGTCTGTAGAGTATATAATGAATGATTCTATATGGACGATTATGTTGTAAAATAGTTTCTCTCAAGCAATACAATCCTCAAGCTCATATAACTCGAGATTTGCTGCCACCTAGTGATTGTTGTTTCAGTGATTCCACCCATTTATTTTGCAGGCTATGATTTGACCATCAGTATTTTCTGCAGTTACAAAGAGGTGATGATTTGGTTGTCTGTGTGCATGGATTGTATAGGATGCTTTAGGCTTTGGGTGTCATCAAACAGGCTGTACGAAGACTGGGCAACTGCTTGTAATTCTGCGTCAACCTGATTCTCTCTGAATGGCATCACCTTGCATGGTTAGGATTGTGAGGAACCTCAAACCAAAAACCTTATGAAAATGTTTAAAATAAAGTAAATCTAAATGTTATCCTTTCAAGAGTGATTCCTCCTCTTTCAGCACCATGAGCAGAGAGTGTGGACGTGCTGCACCTGCTCATCACCAATGAAACAAAGAGGGAAACACCCACACTGTTGAGGGCCTGAACTCTCCAATACAAGGGGACATTGGATTTGTCAGGCCTTTGGTTGGGAGAGGCGCGTCAAGGGAGTATGGTAGCTAATATGCTCTCGGGGCACATAAACGCTCATTACTGACCCAGTGTCAAGCCAATCAGATTATATGTTGAGACTTCCCGTCATTTTCTTTCAAAATAAAGCCTTTTAAAAGATGGTGCATCGTAATGTATAATGTTTGGGTGTGTTGTGGGGAATGACACAATGTGTTGGACAGCTTTATCAAATACCACAAAACGACAACAACTCTGCCAGGAGGTCGAGCTGCACAAGTACAAGGAAGCCCAGCTGGATATATCTTACTGTATTAAAACTACATTTAAATAGCACCTTTTTAAAAAAAAAATTTAAAAAATTAGATGATAAACAAAGGACACAGATTACAATCGGTTAGGAGAAAGCCATCAGTTTTCCTCAAGATCAAGATGGGGTTTAATAAAGAGTGCACTGACTTTGCCTATTTATCCCCTGCTAAATCTCCCTCTGGGTACCTTGGAGAAAACCTCCTTAACTCAACATGAGCCAACCTCACCAAAAAAAAATGTCTCCCTCTGGTGGAATGTGAAAACAAATACTTGTGTGTGAAAACAAATAATACAATGACTCGGTCTTCATGATATTAGAGTAGGTAATGCTCTTATTATCATACATCTTACATAAAACTGTCAATCCATGTATTCACAGTGGGACATGTTTACGTCTTTTATTCTGAAGGCTAGGTCTGCATACTTCCGGTTTAGTTGTAGTTATTTGCCTCTGATTTGACGCAGTTCATAACAGACCACCAGGCGCACCGGCAGCCCCCGTCTCTGCTGACTCAGTGCCTTACCAGCAGTCCCTTCACCACGAGATACAGCATCCAGCTACCGACGCACACTCCTCCGGTCAACCCGCCCCGGCACCATCGTACATAAATGGCCAAGACCGCAGTCGGTGAGTTTTTGCACTTAATATATTTTTTTCTGAGATAACAGCGGCTTCGCAGGTTTTTTGAGGATGCTGAGAGGCTGTGGCGACACCCATGGCACAAAAGGATGCTGAGGGTTGATGAGAGGGAGCGGCCAAACTCCTCTGCAAGTCACTAATATAGAATTAATACAAGTTTAATCTATAATTGAAGCTACATTTTCTTGTTCTTCTATCTTTAATTAAGCAAATAAGAGTCTTCTTTTGGATTTTGTGTGATCCTAAATCCAGATTAGTGCCGATCAATATGAGCAAGTGTGCGATTTAGTTATCAGTGACGCAGTATTTGTTTTATTCAGTTTTAAAGTGAGCGAATTAAAGAGAATGAATCCATGTCGACACAAGAAAGGCGATGTTTTTCTTCCTCGTACAGCAGCATTTTGTCGCTGCCTGCCTGCCGCACCTGCCCCTTACTGCCTGACTCAGAGCCGTGCGGCATAATGCAGCGCCAGCGACCCCACCCAACATCTCCGGTCCCTTCAAAGCGAGCCTGCCGCTCTCCAGGATGTGAAATATTCCACCGTGACAAATCTCCTTATAAAAACTGGGCCATCCTATGTAGCTGTAGTGTAAAGCCAGCTTGAACCAATTTTGTGGGTGACCGCTAAAGGCATGAATGACACAGAGAGAGAGAGAGGGAGACAGAGGGAGAGAGAGGATGAAAAAAAGAGCATCCTTTTCCAGAATTGCTTTGCAGTCGAGGGAAGAATTTATGACTGGCGATGAAAATGAACGTCGTCTCAGAAATATCAGACTCCAATCCTATTAGGAGGGTTATAGACTGTAGATGTGGCCTATTATGTTCCATAACTGTATTATTATCAGGCCACAATAGTATAATGTGGCAATATATGGAGAAATAAAATGAGATTGCATGTTACGGCATGGTGGCAGGCCTTGTATTTGTGTCAGCTTATGAATTTACACATCAAGGCTTGAATATTGATTATTTGAACATATCGTTCAGCTGTCTATGAGCACTGGATGTGACCTGCAGGCTTTATGCTTTAAAGTGTGTTTGCTTTAAGGGGCGTGTGTGTGTGCAGGCTGGAAAGTGCAATGTGTGTGTGGCCAGTCCAGGGGATAGTCTGTTTTCTGGTTGACCAGGCACTTGACGGATGGAGGGGCATGCAGACAGACAGTGGTAAGGATCCTAGTGTCTGCGTTGAGGGACACCGGCCACTAAACCCTGACTGTTATATTTACCCACCCCCCCACCCCCTCCTCCTCCTACTCCTCCGCCTCCTCTTCTTTCCTCCATGATTTGAGCTGTGGACAGGCAGAATGGGATGGGCAGGGAGCAGACACTCTGGGAGAAAGCAGTCATCATGCCAGTCAGCACCCGGCAGGTCGTTGAGTTCATGTTGGCTCTTAGTATTTTAAAAACACACGTGGAATTTAATTCTACTGTTTCATACTTCTGAGATGAAGGAGAAAAAATAACCACGGTTTTATGGGTCAATAAACATTTACTCCTGCAGGACTGTAAGGCAAGATAAATACCCCTGTATATATATATATATGTTAATTTGTGGATTTTTGTCATCCCTTGGAGGAGAACTGAGGACAGAGGCATCCTAAAGCCTCTAAATTAAAGACATATCAACTATCCAACAAACAAACTCGTGCTCAGAACCACTCCCGTGTGCATTAAGGCCTCTAAGCACTTTTACTGATCCTTATCGCGCACACTTGTCATATCCAATTAGGTGTGGTCATTCAGCTTGCTCCCTAAAATCAATTCCTTTGTGTACAGAAACAGAAGCCTCGCAGACAATCATACCATCAATTTTCAAGCAACTAGTCATGTCCAAATTCAGCTATGTCCCTCATCTTATCATCTGCATCACTACTGTCGTAATGGCCCGTGTGCATGAAGCTCCAACGTCTCCTGGACTCATAATTCATCTGGATTTATCACGGAGTCCCATCGATCAATGCAGCACACTCACCATTACTGGTTCAGATGACTGTTGCGCTTAAAGGAAGAGGTGACATCAATCCAGCGGTGATGGTATGCCATACGCTCATGATCTGTTCATCACCTGTGACAATCAACATCCGGGGTACGGCGGTTCAGACATTTTAGCGCCCTAGCTCAGCTGATGATGATATTTTGATGATGATATTATATGATCTGCAGCTGAAGCAACTGGCTGATTAATCAATTAGCCGATGGACAGAAATTTAAGAGGCAACAATTTGGATAATTGTAATTTTTCAAGCAAAAAGGCAACAAAAATGATCTTGTTTTTATGTGACAATAAACAGAATATCTTTGGGTTTTTGGATTGACTGTCAGACAGAACAAGATATTTGAAGACATTACTCTGGGCTTTAGGAAACTGAGATTTTATAAACCAAAAGATTTATCAATTAATTCAAAACAATCTTTAGTTGCAGATCCCCTTATATGGACATAGGGTGCGGTTTAGGAAAAACCTGCCACC
Source organism: Enoplosus armatus (assembly GCF_043641665.1). Lineage (NCBI taxonomy): Eukaryota > Metazoa > Chordata > Actinopteri > Centrarchiformes > Enoplosidae > Enoplosus > Enoplosus armatus. The sequence continues at coordinate 11,514,264 of NC_092195.1, forward strand.
AGCCCATCCCTCCTACGTCAAATGACTGCCCTTGATCATCTGGGTGTCATAATGTTTTCCTTGAATAGCCAATTTTGTGAAGCCATGATGTCGTGATTATATTGTTGCCGGTGGGCCCGGCTGTAAAGGGCCAGTATGTGCCGAACACAGATGCCAAGCCCATTCTGCTGCGAGGTTATCGGAGCCAGGAGGGCAGGAAACACTGTGACACACAGGGTCACATTTTGACAGCCTTTGCTCATAGCCTGGTCAACAGCATCTTTCATATGTTTTTCACTTTGTGCCTTTATGCTCACAGTGACTCCATTGCCAATTGTTTAAATTCTTGTTGTTGTAAAAGTTTGTACCTTTAAAAGAAGAAGAAGGCAGGGAGGAAGAGAGAAATAAAGGAAGAAAAGTACCAAACAGAGGTGTGGCGGTTTGCGCAGAATTGAATCTCCCAGGAGATGCAGGGAGTGAGGGAGGAAAATAGAGACATAGAGAAAATGGGATCGAGATTGAGAGGGAGACTACATCGGTAGCAGATGAAACGGAGGCTTGGGGATGCAGAAGGTGCCGGTGGAGAGGGATGCTTGCGGGGGAGGAGGTAGATATTGATGATCTGTGCTCTCTGGCTGATGGATTGGAAGAGGAAGTGCAGTTTGCTGGCTGTGTGTGTCTGTGGTCGGGACAGGAGGAGCAGCTCTCTGAGAGGATGCAGAGCTGACTGGTTGAAACCAGCCTGCTGGAGTGGAGTGGGAGCATTAAAGTGGTGTCTCTCTCTGTCTGACATTATTCTGTCTCATTCCAGATTGACACGAGAAGCTGACCCAGCATGTCTGAAAGTCAATATCTTTGAACAGATGCTGGCGTTTGGACACTTCCTGCTGTGGAAAGTCACTCTTGCTCATTTGTCATTTTTATGTGCCTGGTTCCACTGGGAACGAGCTTATTACTACAGTGGTTACAGAAAGAGAAGATATTTTCTCTCAGGAGAAATACGGTTGCAATTTCATATTTTTGCACATTAGAGAATCTCATATATTTTAGATTAGGGATATAAAAGAAACATCTCCATGGCTCTGAGTTAGAGAGCTGTTTCAATTCACAGGGAGCGCTTATCTTCCAAGATAACAAAGAAATTAGATTAACTCTGTTGCAGCCATAGTAAAAACCAAGTTTCTCACCTCAAATAAAACTAAACAAAGTAGAAGAGAGCTGCAAAGATCAACAGAAAATGCAACTATTTGATAATCGATTGATCTGTAAAGTAAAAATGGAATACATTTGATGGTTCCAGCTCCCCAATTGTGAGAATTTGCTGCTTTTCTGTGTTTTATATAATTGTAAATGGAATATCTTTGGGTTTTGGGCGAAAACAAGACATTTTATGACATTACCTTTCTGCCTTTCTAGGAAAATCACAGTTTTTTTTTATGTTTTACAGACCCAACAATTAATCGAGAAAATAATCTGCAGATTAGTCTAAACTAGAAATCTCGACGTAAATGCTCAGTTTGAAAACATTATTGAACACAGGAAAGGCCCCACCCAGAACTTGGCAACCACTAAACAAAAATCTCTGCTGATCTGCTCAATAAGCACTTAACCCAAATTACCTGCTCCACTGAATTGTTAACTGTCTGAGTCTTCAGCTGGCGAGTGGGATTGTGTGTGGGAGAAAATGGCTGCTGGGGGTCTTGACATATACACAGCATTTAATGAGCCTGTGACAACTCTCCAGAAGCCCCGTTCCCCCTCTCTTGTCAGCAGAAATGGTGCAGTCCGCTGGTTACAAATTAAAGTGCTATCCACCTGAGGTGACAGCTTCCATTAGGCTGTCCTGGGGGCAGTTGATGGCAGCTGCAAGTCCCACTGGGGGCTGCCCCCTTTGTTGGTTTTTAATCCTCCTGTCTGTGATTTCTGTTTAAATCAGAAAGATGTTACCATGATTGTAAAGCCCCACCCCAACAGCCAAACATTTTCTCCATCTTCATTTTCTCCAGAAATCTCATTATTTTCTGTTTCTCCACCAAACTCCACCTTCATTTCCATTCCTACTAAACCCCTCTCTCTTTCTTCCAGAATTTCTCTGTTTTTTTCACCCCCTGCCATGTGCTCACCGTCTCTCTCTTGCTCCTCAGGGAAGGGGTTAACAAGGCCATCTGAGAGTAGTGAGAGATACATCTGAGAGTTGATCACATTACTGTGGCGTCTGCCAGTCTGCAGGGCAGAAAGTGAGACAGTGAGAAGAAAAAGAGAGAGTGAGGAATATGAGTAAGGAAGAGGATTTGGATTAATCATACTGTACACCATACCGCACCATGGAGAAGCTCTTTCACAGTAAATCTCATTTCTGGCTTTGCTACTGTAGCCTGCTGCAAATCATGAATCAATGTGGCACACTTCAGCCCTGCAGGCCCTGTGCTCTGGGTGATGGATTATGCCTTAATATGACAGTCGGCATGCAAATCTCCACTCTGAGGCAGTGTACCTTGACAGACCACAGCAGCCATGTGCAAAAGCAGAATATTTCCCAACCTGCAGTGTGTTGCAGATATTTTTGCCGTTCTCCCTGCAGGGACTGCTGCTGAACTCTGGGCTCATATTACGAAGTAGCAGGTGCCAAAAACACAGGAATAAAAAACAAAAATCAAGGTTACACAATGTTGGCTGTTCTTTGGAGCACTTTGTCCCTCCCTATAGAGCAGGACGCAGGTTGCCAGATACAGCCGGTATGATTTGATGCCAGCTTTGCTTCAGTGTTATTAACTTTTTCGACCATAAATGGACCAGGGGTGGACAGTCATATTGCTGTGTTATGCTGATAAGCTAAAGCCTTGGCTATTAGCCTCTATCCATAAACCACAGACAAAGAAGATAAGAAACATCCAAAGATTATCCCAACATCTATCACAAATCCTTGATTCTTTGCTTTCCAAATTACCTGAAAAGCATAAACTAATCTCTGATGTTTTTTGGCGTTAGCCACAGAACGGCTGGGAGGCAATAGGGCGTTGGTCTGGCTGCATTAATAAATAATAGACCAAAATGAAATGCATAGCTAATGATGTGAGGAGAATCCTGTGGGGACAGCAGCATCGTGGCTGTTGGGGAAATTAGGCCAAGTAAGGACACATCCATCCTGCCCCCCTCCCGGCTTGGTGAAAACAAAAGCCACAAAATGCATACAAAACCCAGGGCAGTTCAGCTCCAAAAGACATCCTTTGATGAGGTTTTCTTTTTTGGAGGATTTGATGAATAATTATTCCTCTACAAATCTGGATATTTACATCAAGGACCTCCTGTGGAGATAGAAGTGGGTTAATGATGTTTCTTCTTCTTGTATGTTAGGAGGTTAATGATATTTTGTCTATGTGTGTGTGTGTGTTTTAGCAGTGCACTCAGTTTACATGCTGCTGTAAGTCTAACACACAGTGCTGTTTACCTCCACAGCTTACAAGGAGAAGATGAAGGAGATTTCAGTTCTCTCACTCATCTGCTCCTGCCTGTACCCAGAGGCCCGCAAAAACTTCATGGGTGACTTTGAAGGTATGAAGCAATCAAACTGAAGATTTTTTATCTTCTTTATCAAACACACTTGAATAAAAAGTCATACGGAGACAACAAAGGCCTTTTCTGTCTGTCTTCCTTTCTCATTAATGCACACGCACACAGACATGGACATCAAGCCCATTAACAAGCGAGCCTCAGGCCAGGCCTTTGAGGTCATCCTGAAGCCGTCCTCCCCTGTGTCTGATGTTGCCCACTGCGTCACCAGCCCCCCAAAGAGGGACCTTTCCCTGGAGGACATCCAGAAGAAACTGGAGGCAGCTGAAGACAGAAGGAGAGTAAGGATGTTTCCAATCATTTTCATTGCACCCAGCTGCCACGCATTACTTTGCTTCAATAAGTGCCAAGAGCCACAAAAGGCTGCAATAAATCTTTTTGTGATTCCAAAGCGAGACATTCAACCCTGAGATTTCACACATTACTGGTATGCTGTTATATCTATTTGACTCCCCCTGACATCTAATTTGATTTCTGGTTGTTTGGTCAATTGTGCGTCACATTGACTACTGCAGCCGCAAAACCGCCGTGAAAAATCTAATCTGACAATAGCAAATTCCTGCATCACATTGATTTTGAATGTCAATGCAGTCAATCCAGCAGCTGACAATTCCAGCAACCCACCAATGAATCAATCACCCACTTTTTTTAACACCAGATGTCCAATATTGCTGGTCAAACGTACAGTATAATATATGAATTATAGTACACGAAAGGAGAGGATGAAGGTGGCAAGGAGAGAAATTCCCTTACGTCCAGACATTTTTATGCTTAACATTAATGTGTGAGTCTGATTAGTTGCACCAGCTAATGTTTAAATTTCAAGAAAAATCAATGAATGGTATTCAGTAAATCAGTGTCTCGCTATCGACCCTTGCCCTCTGAGTGATTCTCTCTGCCGCCCGTTCCTCTCCCTCCTTCAGTCCCAGGAGGCGCAGGTACTTCGGGCCCTGGCCGAGAAGCGAGACCACGAGCGCGACGTGCTGCTGAAGGCCATGGAGGAGAACAGCAGTTTCAGCCGCATGGCCGAGGAGAAGCTCCTGATGAAGATGGAGCAAAATGAGGAGAACCGGCAGGCTTACCTGGCTGCCATGATGGAGCGCCTTCAGGAGAGGGTGAGGAGCAGGGTGTAGCCATGATTTTAGATATAATGAGGTCATAAGTCCCATGTCCCCCTGAACATTTTGACCAGACACCAAAAAACACAGTCCTAGATTGGGTTGTAACAGCTATTTGTAAATTCATCACTAAGTTTCTACTTGCTAGTTTCAAATTAGTAGTTTGCTGCTGTAAATTGGGTTGAACTATTAAAACTTAAAACATGTCTAAACCAAGTCTAAGTATATAGTATTGTGTAAACCAGTAGCTAGAAATAATCTTTAGTGACATCCAATCAGATGCAATCAATTATGTAAACAGGAAGTCACTGCAGCATCACAGCTGAAACATGCTACGCTACTAACTATGACGTAACTTGTGCTATATAGCTAGTCATTTAGTCTGATGTTTTGTAATTTGAGGTATATAATGTTATTTGTGAAATGTAATTTAAAATCTTCCCAGTTTACATCATTATTAAACAGCATTTTGATCAAGTGTCAGGTCAGATATGTCAGCCCTTTTCCATTAGCTACATTAGGAAGCTAACATTAGCTTTGTCAGGCGGTTCAGTTAGCTACGTAACAGTTACTCCAGGCAGTCACTGGGTGTATTCAGTAACAGCTACGCAAGAGGCAGCTAGTTTGTGTGGTGCAACCGGTTTTAAATTGAGGTGCGTAAATCTCCTTTTTGTTAAGTTACAGACTAAGTCTGAACGGTGGTGGCAGTGCTGGTGCAACTAGCTCCTGGTGAAAAGGGGGGCCAGTGGGAGAGGAAGGGAACATTCATAAAAAGTGACAGGAGAATGATAAACAAAGGAAGAAAAGGGTAAAGAGGGCTGGTGCACCTGCTTGACCTCTGTAAAATGGAGCACTTTTAGGAGAAGATATGGAAAAATAGGAAGCCTAGAGGGGTTTGACTTAGACAAAGATGCAATCTTGTGTGTGGAGGGTGGGAGATAAAGAATTATATGAGTGGGAGAGAGGAGGACAGGAGGCAGAAAAAGGGGAAATGAAGTAAGTCGTCTCTGCAAAGGTCAAAGAAGAGAAATAGTGAAGTGAGCAAGAACCAAATGTTAGGAAGGGGCTGAAAATGACCTCTTCAATCTGTGTTTGTGTTTTCTGTAGGAGAGGCGTGCTCAGGAGGTGCGCAGGAACAAGGAGTTGAGAGAAGAAGTGACAGCGTGAGAAGCCCCAACAGGTTCTACATCCCACCCCCAAAATCCCCCTTCACCACATCCCGACCCTGAGGAACAACCCTCTCCCCACCTTATCCCACATGTCCCCACCTCTCCACCCCCCCCGCCATACTCCCCCATACTACTATGAAACTACCACAGCCTGAGACGCCACCCCGAGACAGTGGGAGGTTCAAATGGGGTTGGGGGTGGACAAAAAAAAGGAAAAATGATTAAAAAAATAAAAATTAATGTCTCTCACCCACTCTTCCCAAAAAAAGAATGTTTTTGCTCCGTTTCAAATGAGAAGAAAAGAAAAAAATCAAATTGACAAGCGACAGTGGGTATTGGTTTTTGTAAATACTTCTTTTTTTGTTATATACAGTACGATACAAGCAGCAAAAGTATTGATTGCAGTGTGCCATTTTTTCTATATAAGTTTCCTCTCCTTGCATATATATGGATGTAATAATTTGTTCATTTTCATGTTTGTTCATTTCAGCCTGAGAATGGTTTCAGGCGTAGGTGTTTGTTGTGAGTTTGCCAGCTAGCTGATGTTTGCTGTGACTGGCTGCGTCCTCACTAGGCCTGCATCCTGGCTCCGTTCCCTCGTCCCTTCAAGTGAGCGCTTGCTCATTTGACCGCGCAGATCTGGAAAACAAAAATTGGATCTGTGTTTGGTCGGTGTGATTTTCCATCCGGTTTATGCCAATGTTCCAATTAGCTAGGGGACATGTGCAGGAAAGCTGGCAGAAGGAAAGGGGACAGTTTGCTTCCTGTGGGGACTGCAAGCCATCGCTGCACATCCACTCCTGTGAGGTAGATGGTGACTGTACCACAGGAGAATAGCATTTAATGAGCCCATCCTACTACTCCCTCCCTCCGTCTGCAACCCCTTCATCTCTCCACATACATATACATACTGTAGAAGCACTCACTCACACGCTATCCACATGGGCAGGCATTTAGCCAATCATAGCACAGAGCTCGGTAGGAGCTTGCTAAATTCTGTCCATCTGGCACCGGAAAGCTCACGTAACATCCCTGACCAATGGCGGGCCTCTTATATTCCTCAGAAACAAGCTTCCAAATCACATTTCAATCACGTGTTACTGTAATATACAACACCACTAAGGTTAAAGTGCATCTGAAGAACGCTGGAGCGCGAAAAAAAAATCTGTGAATCTTTGAAACATTTGGAGAAAATACAAATAAATTCCACCTTTCTCCATTTCATAGAGGCTAGAGTAGTGCTCAGTATCGTCAGCGCCTACTTAGAATCATTGCACTTCACTCCAAGACACTGTAAAATGCCGCTGAAAGGACGGCACAGGAAAGATATTGAAGCCATAACCGGTATCGCTGCATCAATGACCCATGAACACAGTATTGCCATCCGTAAAGGTGTATATGAGTGTATTAAAGTATCCGAATTGTTTGTAAGCAGGGGTGTTGAAGCCTGAGGTTGAACCCTGTTGGTCACACACGCACTATAGGCCCATAGATGTGTGTGAGTGTGTGTGTGTGTATTTCAGAAAGGGCGGGTAGATGTAACCGAACGTTTGTGCCATGTGATATTGACCCGGTGAAGTATAAAACCAACGCATTACAGTGTGTAACAGCTGTCACAAGTACACCACAGACTACAGTGACTATCCTACCTGCCTCTCTCTCTCTCTCTCTCTCTCTCTCTCTCTCTCTCTCTTTCTCTCCTCTGTCCATTTGTGTGTTTCCCCCTCTCCACATATATCTTTGTGAGCAAGCAGTGGTTAATAAAGATTTGGGGTTCAGTGAATGAAACTGGCGTTAAGAGTGACTTCTTTCAGGTCCTGTCATCAATCATGTGTCCAGTGCAGCATTCAATATATCAGATTAGTACCATATATTATTATGGATGCAACTATCGATGATTGTTTCCAGTTAAATCTGTCTATTATTATTACGATTAATAATTTATTCATTTTGGTCTGTAAACGTCTATAAGATCAGAAAATAATGAAAAATGCCCATCATAACTTCCCAGAGACCAAGTTCACATCTTTAAATTGGTTGTTTTTCCAAAATCCAAAGATTCAATTGACCATTTTTAAGGCAGATGTTCTTTTTACATAATATGGCACAAAAACAACAGGAAATTAATATTATTAGTAAGGGCTGCAATCCATTTTGCTTTACCAGTTGCCATTGTGGATGTTGGCTCACTGATACGGTTTACTGACCCACTTAAATGGAAGAGAGCCACTGGTAACAGTGTTCATTACACCTGTGCTTTTCATACTATGTCAAATCAAACTGTCTGCTTTACAAAGACTACAATCAAGTAATCTATTATTCAGCTCGTCAAATATTATAATATAATTACAGAGAGAGCGTGTGACACAACTTGTTCGTTAGAGGATGTTTCTTTTTAAATCAACAAAGGTATAAGAAAACTGATTTTAAATTTACCAAGTTCTTGGCCAGTGGTGAAATGTTACTACGTACACTTAATCAAGAACTGTACTTACGTATAATATGAGGTAGTTGTACTTTATTTGAGTATTTCCATATTGTGTTTTGTATACTTCTCCACAATATTTTATAGGAAAATTCACTGATTTCAATACTGACCTTCAACCTGGTTCACATTGTTTTCACTGTTATGAAATTAAACAACCATGACTTATCTTCGCATGTATTAAAGACACACAACAAGTTCCCATTATTGTTGTTTTTTATCAAATAACAAAATAGACTCTGGGCTTGAAGCATTTAACTCTCAAGCAATGCATGCTGGGAAGTCTTTTAAAATGCTGATCATGTTTCTTTAGAAAGATAACACTGGGGAACACAATTTTTGTTGAGTTAGGTCTGACAGCTGTTTTTAACTAATTTTTGGGTGAGGAATCCAAAACTGATCTCAGTTTTTCTCTATCACGTCAAGTTTTTGAACTATAGGATCCCCGTTTTCTTAAAAAATATGAAAAATACTGTACTTAACAGATATGTGTGTGATAGTACTGACCTATTGGGAGCTGCACACACCTCTCACCGCACTGTCTCAATTGTGACTGCACAAACAAGTTGCCACGTAGCTGTAGATGAGTCCAATCGTAATCAGCTGGCAAGTCTTACTACAGCTAATCAGTGGAATTTTGCTTATCTGGAGGGTAAGCTGTGGAGAAAAAACTTGACGTGCTAGAAAAAAACTGACTGCAATTTTGGAATCAGCATGCCAATTTTAGTTTTAATCAGCATAAAAATCTTACTCAACAGAATTTCTTTTTCAAATTGTTCCCCAGTGTAATTTGATGTGTTGAGTGAACTCTCAGTGGTCATTCAATTCATCACTCACCAAGTCAGGTAAACTGCTAAACTGTTTATAAGTTCTGACATGGTCTGCAAATGAAAACTAGACTTATGAGCTGAATTAACTTGAAATGAATACAACTTATACAGCGTATTTACAATAAGTTAATGACACAAAGCTGATTACACTAAATTTCTGTGTGATGTTTTACAGTGTAGTTACTGGTTATTTTTCAGATTGAAAAACAAATGATCCGTTTATAAAATATGATGCATTGATAAGCTTCAACATTAAAATACTGCCTGCAAGTTAATGCATCAATAACAACAATCCAATGATATAATATAATAATATAACACTTTCAAAGGTTTAAAGGTGTCGTTCTGCATCATTAGTACATTTGATACTTTAGGTGCATTTTTCCGAGTGAAGTTTTGAATGAAGGACTTTTACTTAACATAACAGAATAATACTTCATTGTGGTCTCAGTTGATGAAGTATCATTTATGGCCAGCAGGGGGAGACAACAGACAAGTTGTCTCAACTAAAGATCTCATTGGCCTTGTGGTTTTGGCTGAAGTGAAGCTTACATCACTACCTGGCCCTGCATCATCCTCAGTAATAAAGGGAAAAGGTTAAAGAGAACGACGAGAGAGAGTGGACATTTTAGAGAAATAAATGAAAAAGTGAGGTATATTTTTGGCCAGTAAGTAGACTTTTGGATAAGCAGAAGAGAGGACAGCATTTAGGAGGCGAGAACAGAAGGTGCAGCTGGTGCGAGCTGAAACGATGGCAAAGGGACAAAACTGTTCTCTGCACACTTCCTTTCTCACAGTTTTTCAGTCCCTCTCTCCTGCTCTCTCCTTTGATCCCCCTGTTTCTTTCTTCCCTCTTTCCCTCCACATCCCAATCTGTGCTCCATCCCTCCTTCCTTTCCTTCTTCATCCTCTTCCAACCTTCCCTCCCTCCTTCTTTCCTCCTCCTCTTGTTCCCACGCAGCACATGGGGCCAGCCGGGCTGCTATTGTCCAGGATATCCCCTCCTTGTTAATGGTTTCCTGTGCACACACAGAGGGCTGCTGAGAGAAACAACCAGCCTCATCTGATACCAGGCGTCGCCACGTACCGCGAGTGCACACACACACACACACACACGCACACACACAAACATACATACATAAAAACAACTGCAGGCATCAATAAGCAAACACACATATACATGCACACAAAAACACATTCATACCCTCACACACACACTCTCAAACACGCTTGAACAAACAGACATGCAAATGCATACTCACACACGTAACAAATACGCTGATAAAGCCACAGGTGATTTATCTGAACTCTTTTTATTACAGGGAAGTAACTTTGAACTTTGAAAAGCTGAGAAATCTGATTTGTCCGTTTGCTTGTGCTTTGAACAATCATAAAATATACAAACTCTCAGTGACCAGGAGACACCAAAATATTAGGTGGAAAGCAGGAGTTAGTCTTACTAAATGAAAAAGAACTGAATTGTGTTGCCTCATTTTACTGCAACTGCTGTGACGGATACAAATGAACTCCCTCTTGATAATTACAGACTGATAATGCTGCTACTTTAAACAGGTACAAGAAAATAACTTGTAGACAAGGTGATAAAAATCTGCCAAGCATCGGTAACATAAGAAATGTGGAGGAGCTGGTAGAAACTAGTTAAAAACCTCAATTGTTAACATTTACTGTAGAGAGGAAACATAACTTGAGGAAGCAAGCTTAAACAATGGAGCGCCACATGAGCATCAGAGGTTGAGGGTAAATCATGGTTAAGTTTATTTCTACCAAGCTGGTAGCTAACTTCTGTTCCCAGTATTTAGTCAAACAAACACCTGGTTTCGGTTATTCCGCCCCATAAAATGCTGTAAAAAGGGGGTGACTCTCAACCACCTCAAGCCCCCCTTTCACACCCCCCTGCCCTCTCTCAGCACAGAGGGAAAACAAAGGGGGGGCCGTTTCGCCCAGGAACTTGACGGGCGGCGACTGCTTGACCATCTGGAAAAGCCATTCCTGATAGGCTGACAACAGTGGGTGAAACTTCTAAAGAGGTGGGCAGGAACAGAGATCAATCACAATAAATCGCTCGTGTTGCTTTTAAGTCGTTTTCTCCCTCCTCACTGTTTTTTTTGTCTTCTATATAAAACACAATACATTAGCAAGAAAATAAAAATCCTACAGCTAGGTGTATCCTCTGTGGGATGTCAACATCATAGAAAAAATAGTACTTTCTTAGCTGGGAAAATAAAAAGTCTTGTCCTTGAAGGTCCAGCTCAGCTGGGTAGTGAGTTGAGTCTATATGTAGATCATGTTGAGGTTTTCACTTCAGTCAGAAAGCCCCTATCTCCATACCCCAGGGTCTGTAGGGTTTGCCCACACTGGATGTTGGGGCTGGGGGGCTGATGGTGGTGGTGTGGGAGATGAGGGGGAAGGCGCTGAAGGGGAAGGGGAATGCCGAGAGGGAGGAGAGGAGAGGAGGGGAGAGCTTGGACGCCGATGAGGAGACCAAGGCGGGGTGCGGGACGGTGGTCGGAGCAGCAGTGGTGGGGGGGACCCGGATTGGGACTTGATCTGAGTGAGGGGTGGCGCTGCCGCTGCGCCTGCCTGGGACGTGAGTCTCTGCAGCCGTCGAGGATGATGAAGAAGAGGAGGAGGAAGAGGTGGATGAAGTGGATGTGGATGACAGAGGAGTTTGTGGGCTGCTGGTGGTGCTGCGGGGTAAAGTTGCCAACGATGCCCCCTGTTGGTGCTGCAGGAGGAGGGGGTGGGTCAGGTGGGCAGGAGGGGATCCAAACGCAGAGCCCCACGCCAGGTGACTCAGGCCAGAGTGAGCCTCCCTTTGACTGGCGTAGTTGTTAAGGTGGGAGACCAGACGGAGCCGCAGAGGGTCTGTGCTGTCCAAGCCTTCGATTATGCTCAGATAGCGGGCTGTCTCAGCCAGGCACTCCCTGAAACCCAGACCACGGTAGTCCATTGCCAGGGCATGGGCGTCAAAATAACCTGAGGGGAGGCCATGAAGTCAGCAGATGAGTTAAAACAGTCACCTGAACTGCAAACCGCAAAACAAGTTAGTCCAGAACTGAAGGAGCTCTGTCTGACATGAATCAATATGCCCCTGGCTTTGTGACAGTGAGAGAGTAAATAATCAGTCAAAACAAGACAGATATAAATGGCAAACCTGCCAGACCACTTTAAGTTTATCTAGACGTTTATGTTTTTTTTTCTTCAAGCGTAAGAACCAAGGTGTTTTTCTGTAACAATGAATGGATCCCAGACATACCTTTGCCTCCAGCAGCATGAAGCATCTTCAGATGGTCAACAGTCATCTGCAAAATCTCTGCTTTCTCCAGTTTGGCTGAGCCCTTCAGTGTTGAGCAGACAGAGCCGATTAGACATAAATAATCCAAAAAGAGCCCAACTGAACAAAGTGGTTTCATGTGTTTGGACTTGACTCTGTATAAGTGGTATTAAAGTGGTGTCGCCTGTTGCTCACCTGCTTCTCAAAGGCGCTGGGGACCAGCCTGCGGAGCTCGCTGAGGCTGTTGTTGATTCTGTCACGGCGCCGTTTCTCAATTATCTGAGGAAACACAGAAAACATATGATCTGGTTATTTTCAGAATATGTGCTCATGAGAAAAACATTGCGGACATCGTGCAGAATCGGATTTTTCTGTTAATATAACTTTACTTACTCCTCGACGCCTCTTCCTCGCCTGCACCTGAGTTGATGTTGTGGGAGACATGGAGCCGAGAGGAGAGCTCATGTTCCTTAAAAGAGACGAAACAGGGAGGCTCAATCAATATCCCGCTGTCATAAATACTAAAGCTGGAGTTACAGGTGTTTTGTCCATGTTGGCTATCCGTTAAATGAATAAGAGAAAATAACCAACACTTCAGGGCCAAATAACTTACCCATTCTCATCCGCGCTCTCCTTCTCCACCTCAATAGTCTCATCCAGCTCGCTGTCCGAGGAGCTAAAGTCGTGATTCCTTTTCATTTTGATTCGTCCACAATAGTCCTTCAGTGAGCCGGTCGTGTCTGCGTCTGACGTGCGTCTGCCCAGGTTTGCCCGGAGCGCCTCCGTTTGAAGCGCTCAGCTTTCCCACGGTGTCATTTCAACTGTGGAGCCGGCCAACAGGGGCGGGGGCTTGGGGCAAACCAGCCAATCACAAAGCGGCTGTGGGGTTGAGTGACAGCACAGTTGGCCCAAGCACATCCCAGTGCGCTTTGACAAAGTCAGAGACGAGAAAAAAGCAAAGACATCTCACTCTGTGGGTGTTACTGTGAGATATTCATTTTATTAACAGCAAACACGCCGACACTATTCTTGCCATCCAGAACTAAATCTTTTTAAAAGTTTTTATCTAAGATGGCTATAAAAACTGCAATTGCTGACCAGATATATTGGTTCATCCTCAATTTCTGCAGAAATGTTTTGTGACAGTTTATACAAAATATCTTACTTTTTTGGTAAAAAGCTTTTCAAATCATATCGCATGATGTTCCTCAGCAGAAAGAGTTATGAATTTGTCATGGAAATCTCCATTTTTATGTCTGAGCGCTTCTCGTGGTTTCAGATTTGAGATTGAAAGTTATTTTTTGACCTTGGAAACAGCAGCTGGGAAACTCTGTCTGATGAGGAAGACTGTGTAATATGATCAAAAGGTCCAGAACAGTTTCTGAATGGAGCTTGTGATGAGATCGTCTAGCCAACCACTGCTTCCAGGGTCAAGAATGATCTTTCAGTCTTTAGTTTTTAGTGGTTCAATATCTGTTTAAAGTTCAAGAAAGATTTGGTGCATCTGTGGGTTGAGCCACCTCTCCCTAATTGAAACTGACCTATTAAAGTCAAGCTAATGGCTTTCTGTGCAGCTGTTTCACACTGATCATGTTTGTCTTGGTAGAATACTTTCGTTTGTCTACATTTTTCTAACAACTCAAATGGAGCATAACCTGCCAACTCCACATATAGAGGACTGATGCATGGTGACATGTTGTTGTTGTTAATTATTTCCCCTTAGGTGTAGGCATATTGAGCAGGTAGACATCCAGAAGGCAGCAGTGTCTTTATTGGTTGATTTATAAAATAATTACACATCACAACTTTCCTTCTCTGAAATATTGTTAAAGTTATCTGTAGTTCTTTTATAATTCATTAGCATGTGTTTGTCAGCTTGGCTCTTTTGCTGAAAATGAATCTCAGTGTTTTTTTTCTGACACTAGACATCGGAGTGATTAATCTTCCACAACATAGAGGATCTTTGGAGAAATGTTGACAGCGGTCCAATGGACTTTCGGTCCGTGACTCTCCCCCGCACGCCCGCCCCCTCCTCCCCCGTGTGTGTCCCGGTGGTGATGAGGAGTGGCTGGCCGGCTGTCAGCACGCGCTGGCCGTGGGAAAGTTCCCTAACCGGCGCTGATAACCAATCAGAGGCCGACGGCCGTCTCCGGCGCTGGAATGAATGGAGCAATTGGTCGGGGCGACGGGCGGTCTGCGAGCGAGCGTGTGAACCTGTAATCCAATACTAACTCAGCCCGGGAGGAGAGACAGGGAGCACTGCCGCAACCAGAGGAAGCCACTAAGTCTAATCTTACCCCGCAGAGAGACCTCATGCACGGTAAAGACGCTGTGGGGACTTCAAGGACTTTGTGAGCGCGCTCAACAAAAGACCATAACGCTGTCAAAGCCGTCCTCGTCCCTTTCCCCTGGAGTTTCCACATCAGCACCACCACAAGACTGGTGGCTCCTATAATGGTCACACTCCCCAAATAATTTGACAGGGCTGCTGGTGTGTGTTTGTATACATGGAGGGCTCATGTTACTGCATGTGGAGGGTCTGCTGCTGGGACTGGACGGTGGCATATTTAGATAACACTGTCATTCAATAGAAAAGGATAATATGATATAAGACAGGCTATTACATAACTGAAATCATTCCATATCAACAGGTAACATGTAAACGTTGTTACTTTAAAGCACCTTATCATTTTGTTTTGAACTTTGTTTATTATTAGCCCATTATGGGATTGTTTTATTACAGTAATCATCAAGTAGATTGTAGTTATAGAGTCATTTTATAGGGCGGCTTTAAATCAGATGTTGTTTTTAAAGGAATAGTTTGACATTTTGGCAAATGCGCCTTTTCACTTTCTTGCACAGACTTAGAAGGTCAATACCACTCTTATGTCTGCTCACTAAGTATCAAGCTACAGCCAGCAGCTGGTTAGCTTAGCTTAGCATAAATAATGGAAATAGGGGGAAACAGCTAGCCTGGCTCTGTTCAACGGTTACAAAATATGTCCACCAACACCTGTAAAGTTCTCTAATCAACATGATACAGAAGTGTAAAAACAACAATTCACAGATTTTACAGGATGTGCCAGACTATTTATTGCATCTGAACAGTTGCAAGGCAACCAGCGGATACTCAAGGAAGTTACTGGTCCAAGCCAAGAAATAGTCACATAACCCCACATGAAACGGCAATTGTTGCTTTCACACTTTGTCTTTTGTACAGATTAAACAAACAAGATATAAGGTGTTGATTGGGGAGCTTTATAGGTCCTAGTAGGTGGATTCTATTACCGTTGATAAGACAGAGCCAGGCTAGCTGTTTCCCCCTGTTTCCAGTCTTTATGCTAAGCTACTTACAGTACAGACATGAGAGTGGTATCTTCTCATCTAACTCTCCACCAGAGAGTTTATAAGCCAAAATCTCAAAACCTTTTTCTCAAGTTGTTGCAGTTTTATTATCCATGGTACAATGCTGCCCAGTCCTGTCTATAATGTTGGCTTTTTAACATGGTTTGCAATCCACACTGAAACCAGTTGGTACCAGCAGCACACTGACATTTCGTCCAACCTGCCCAATCATCTGAAAAAGAAAAACTGTGTTTCAAAATGTCAGTGAAGGTCACTTTTTTTCTTTTTTTTTTTTTTTTTATAAATAATGGCTCCTGTGAAATATCCCCTCCAGGCAACACAACCGAAAGGCTGCACGTGAAACACAGAATCATGATTCATCAGACATGAAAACAATATTGCAATATAAATTAGATCAACCAACATTTATTCTCTGAGGGAATGTACTGTTTCTGTTCATCACTAACCTCCTCGCATACACACACACACACACACACACACACACACACACACACACACACATGCAGTAATATGGTGATCCTTATCAGTGGGAAGCAACTAAAGGCGTAATAGTCATCACAGAGAGAGGAGGCTGCCTTGTTTGGTTTATATGAATGAGAGGAAGCACTTAGGGCTGTTTTCATCTTATTGTTGTAGTACACAGCTACACTTATAGCAGGACAGACACACAGATGCACTCCCACATTCATCGAACTGATTATTGGTGCGTCTGTGTGTGTGTGTGTGTGTGTGTTGGGGATTGGGAGAGTGGGAGTTGCGTTCACATGCATCCAAATTCATGCAACCTGAAGCCTTTGTCACAATAAACACAGGTGTGCGTTCGCATTAGTTGCTGACTGTGTGTGTGTGTGTGTGTGTGTGTGTGTGTGTGTGTAACTAGGAGGAGAGAGGAGGTGGGGGAGGAGGTTAGTCCTCTTGTTGTATTTCAAGTTCACCCAGAGTTCCCACGCTGTTATTTTCTGCACGGCTGTCTTTGTTCTACCGGTCTCATCACATGTTGTGATTAGTAGGGCCTTTCAGGGGCCGCCCTTTGAAGGTGAGGGCCCGCAACACGACATCATCAAATCCCCCTCCTCCTCCCCTCTTCTCTAAATCAGGCCACCAAACCAGCTCAAACTCAGGGCCAAAATAATCAGGGTTGCCGTGACGGTTCACCTCCACTGCTCTCTCTGCTCTTGTATTCATTTCTCTCATGTCTAATTTCCTGATGTCACATATTTTCCTCTGTCTTGTTTTCTTGAATCGTTTCCTCGTTCTGTCTTTGTCTCTCTCTCTCAATCAGTACATTGCTGTGAGATTGAACTCAAAAAGGTAATTTTGTCTCCCCAAAAGCCTCTCTTTGGCTGCCAAATCCTCTCAAACGCTGACTATTGATACGCCGTGGTTTAGGGTCAGTTCAAAGGGGAGACATTAAGACATTTATTTAGCTATTAAATGTAGGATTATCCTGAAATTTTGGCCAGAAATGATACGTTTCCATGTCGTCTGCCCACTCGCACTTTTCAATCAAAAAAGGTTTTGAATTTCAGTTTATTAGTTTTTTGAGCAATAACATGTCATCAGTGCAGACACAACTTGAGTCTAGACTGTCTTACCAGAAGGAAATGGTTTCAGTTATGTGTGCACGCTCAGGCTTTGAAGTAATTTAGAGGCAGATTTCACCAGTAAAATCACATCATTCAGTGCTGTAAACAGTCCATATTTTCTGCGTTAAGTGTAATCTGTACATATTTACACAACGGTCCACATGTCATCAGGTGTTTCGTTGTATCAGTTTGTTTAGATGTGACTTCCTGCAAAGAGCTTGTGTGGATCTACATGACTTCAGAGAGTGTAAATGAAGCCCGGCTGCAGTGCCGACAGAGTGATTTTGATGGATGATGTTGATATCATGTTCAGGAACTCTCAGTTACTCCCTAACCAAACAAAGTCATGCTAAACTGTTAACAGCTTGAATAATATTGATGGTATCCGACCTCCAACAAGACAACAATCATCAATACAAGTGAACATTTTTATTTGTTGCTCAGTCACAATTCATGTCAGCTGTGTTTATTTCACAGAGATAATATTGTACAGTATGATATAATAATTGTGCTACTTGTCTGGATCAAAATGAGGGTAAACTGTAATTTCAGTACAAAGAAAATAAATGTCTTGAAAGATAAACAGAACCATGTAATATATGAACCAGCTCTGAATATTAATACTGAGAGAAATCAGCACTTAAAGTATCAGTTAAACCTGCTGCCCACTTCCTCCTCTTTGGTCAAATGAATCAGATCCTGACTGACTCAGCTGATGACTGATATTAAAGGATAAAGCTGGTGGTTTGTAATAAGCTTCTCTCTAGTCTAATACATTGTCAATTTTATTTCTAAAGCCCAACACTTTTCTAAAAATCCCTTTCCCTGATGAAGGTCTAGCACTGAAACGTCACAAATAAATGTGCTTTTAGTAAGTTAGACAGTGTGTGGGAGATTGTTTGCAACCAAAGATCCCCTCCAGACATGAATTAATACTCAAGAAACTTGTGAAAATATCTTCATTATATTATATCTAGATAATATATATTAATAATCCCTCATTGACTTGACCTTGACCATGATTGGCTTCCAGGTGAGCACAGAGAAACTTTCCTTCTTCAGCAGATGAAGGTGAAAATAGCCTTCTAGTGTCAAACTCTGCACACACATGATTCTGTATAGTGAAGCTCAAACGTCCAAGAGAAGTAACCATAAGCTAAACACATCTTTGAGTGGAGGGGAACTTTAAACATTTCTCTGCTACATACTTTTCTTTGGCTTTGCTAAAACCAAATGCTACAGTTTTTGAAGGTGAGTCACGGAGAGACACTGAGAGCCGCGGCGTCTGCAGGTTAGCCACAGACAGATGTTCGTCCCCTCGAAACAATGCCGCGAGCCGTTGTCTGGTGAAACCCTGCGGAGGGCGAGCCTTGTTATTGTTTATAAATAGAGCTGTGTGGAGCACTGAGGAAGGCCGACTTTGTTTCCCCTGACAGGGAGAGGAAGCGACGGCTAATTCTGCTCCAGACGTGTGTGACACCCGACCATTGTGCCTTAGAGAGGAGAGGGGGTGAGGGAGAGAGAGAGATATTGTTTATGAATGTGTGTCTTTAGGAGGGAGGGCTGTTTGTGAGGTAGGGGTGAGGGTGGTGTGTGAGAGACCCTTGTATTGTCCTTCAGGAGGGTGGGGGTTTGAACGTGGTTTCATTGTTTGCCCTTGTCTATCTCTGACAGTTCCCCTGTGAGTTTTGTTAAAGGGGTCCTCTCCTTCACATTACATACATCTCTCAGTGTGTGTGCGTGTGTGTTGAGGAAGTGAAGGATGTGTCAAAGTTGACCCACTGACACTCATCTCTGTCTTGTCTCCCCATGGGAAGTGTTCGAGGGCCTCCCCCTGTCTCTCTCTGTCACGCAGAAACACATGGAGAGAGAAACCAACTCATGACACAAGACAAATGTTTCCTTTTGAAGATGATGCCTTTGTGCTCTGAATGATTATTTGAAAAACATCTTGTTTCACTCAAGTGCATTTTTTTGCAGTTCTTAAAATCCATTTCAAAGTCCAGATTATAATTCTTGAAAACAATGTAAAGAATCAGTTTTTGGCTTTTTTCAAAATTAATATTAGCATATATCTCAATTATTTCTCTAATGACTTAAACTTGACTCAAAGTTTGGTTTCTGTTACACTTTAAATGTTTAGCTGAAAGTCTTATTCATGAACTTGTAGTGCAACTCTGTCTCCATGAATTATTATTTTGCAACAGCAAATACATTTTTGAGAGAAATGTAATCTCAACTGAAATGTTTTTTGTTAACATAATGAGGAAACGTTCTGCCAAGTTGCAAAATGTTCATACAGAGCGCATACGCAAAACATTTACTTATAGAGTATTTCTTTCGTTTTTCTTCCAACAATATCCACCTGCAATATTACTCATAGACACACTGACAATTCCATTCAATTCAATTCAACTTTATTGTCATTATACTTACATACAGGAACATCTCGTCTTGATCCTTGTAGATTTGTGAATACTGTAATGCATCTGCTAAATGTTAAAAAGAAAAACTAGACTGTAAAAAAGGTTATAATAAATAGTGGTGGGAAATGTTGGGTCTCTGTAATAACATTATAAAGAGTCGGTCTAGACCTGCTCTATTTGTAAAGTGTCATGAGATGACTTTTGTTGTGATATGGCGCTATATAAATAAAATTGAAATTGAAATTGAAATAATTTAAATTTAAAGGCTGCTATTGAAGCCCATTGGTTCCTACCGAAGATGTAAATCTTTAAAATACAACTCACACAAATATATATAATTTTTATATTTAATTTTTTAAAAAGGTTCAGTAATTTCCTAAAACAGCTGGGTACTATACTGGGTACATTTGTGGGGGGACTATTTTCAGCTGCGGATTAATACACATTTGGTGCTCTGGGGAGTATCAGCAGCAGGACGGTGTTTGTGGCGTTGTGTCAAAATAAACTACAGTGCCCATATTCATTGTAATGAAGGAACGTGTCACCCAGTGCAACAGTTTGTCTCACTGATGTGTTTCTAACAGTTTTTGGACAACAATGGAGCTCTCTGGCACAGAAGAGTAAGCTACTCAAGCTAGTCAGGCTTTAGCTGTTGTTGGTCTTTTCGTGGGATTTGTTGACAAGAAGAATATATATTTTTTAAAACTGTACATATGAATTAGGCTGTTAGCATTAGCATAACTGAATTTAGCTGAACAGCTTCAGGAGGCTGGTCTTGAGGGCTCTGAGGCACCTGTAGCACTTCCCAGACAGCAGAGTTGATGGACATATGTTGCAGGGATCATGTCTGTGATTTTTTTTTTTGGCTACAGGAAATTCAGACGACCTAAACACATCCCCTTCATCTGCAATTCTCTGATCTTCTAAATGGTCCGCTAATCCTCCGTCTGGTACATTTGATATCTAAATTCAACAGGTGGATGGGAGGCAGAGCTCGGTATTTGACTCCCATTTGTTGCTTCCACTCAAGTCAAATCAAAAAGACTGAAGTACCTGCCTGTGAATATCCAGAGGATGTCATAATCAGAACTGTCTGACTTTAATCTGGAGGTAAAGTGGGAAGCGGAGTGACTGGTTTTGTGGGGATTTGGGTGTGACTCATGTCTGGAGTCGGTGAAACTCCTGGTGGGTGGTCACTGTGAGGAGAGAGTGCGAGAAAGTCATCGAGAACAAAGGCATTCATTTAACTTTCATCTCAGCTTGAGGTAATTATTCCCTTTTGAGTTTGACCCGGTCACACTTTTAAACTGGCCTTGTGCCCCTGGCAAACTGCGAATTTTGTCCTGTTTTGACATTTCATATAATGAAGAGTATATAGGACAGCTAAGATTTGAAACAGGATAACCTGCTGGCATGCGACAGAAGTCACGAGTAGCGTAAGAAGTTCATGGTTTGTGTCTGAAGCCTGAATTTGATCCTTTGATATGGCTGCAGTGTGATCTCTTAGCCTGACATGAAGGTATGTCGAAATGTTAGGCGAAAAACAACATTGGTTTCATGCATTTGTCAATTGTGCACACACTCTCTCTCTCTCTCACACACACACGCACACACACGCACACACACACACACACACTCCTAATACACACAAACTTCTAATCACTCATCTTTACTCACTAATTCGATAACGAGCCTGAGCAGTCGAAACATGTTTTAACGTTTGACATTTGGCCTCAAGAAAAAAAGAAATGGAGAACAAAACGAGCCTCCCTTCAGTATCTTCGCAGTCTTGGGAAGGAGTAGCCCCCCCCCCTCCTGCTGCAGCGAGGGGTTGCTGGTCCTCTGACCCCGGTAATGATGGAGGGTCAGGAGTCAGGTTGTGTGAAGGAACCGTCTACGTCTGCAGAGCGCGTGAGGAGCGCCTGGGAACCAGAGCTCGCCGTGTGATCCCGTGAAATTGATCTCTCCGGAGGGGACCAGTGGTGTGTATTTATTTTTATGTGTGGTGGTTGTGTGTGTGTGCAGGAGGGGAGCGACCGCGACAGGAGACACAGCAGCGGAAATAGTAGATCCCAGTGGTTGGCCTGTCGTGCCGTGACCAGGGTGCCCTGTCTGCCTGCCTGTCTACAGCAGGAATGACCGGAGACAGTGCAGGGAAAGGCTTCGGCTGGGTCGACTTTACTAATTTCTCATAGTTAAAATAGCGAAAAGCAGCAGTCTATCAATCTCAAGCAACCAACTGAGCAGAAAGAAATAGTTTGACATTTTGGAAAATACACTTATTTACTTTCTTGCCGAGAGTTAGATGAGAAGATTGATACCAACCTCATGTTTGTAAGGTAAATATGTAGGTGATGCCAGCAGCCACTTAGCTTAGCTTAGCATACAGACTGGAAGCAGGGGGAAACAGCTAGCTTGGCTCTGTCCAAAGGTAACAACATGCAAGCACCTCTAAAGCTCACAAATTAACATGTGTATCTCATTTGTTTAATCCAAACAAAAAACAAAGTGTAAATAAACATATGACCTGAAATGTCAAACTATTCCTTGAAGTATATTTTGCTGTTACAAAGCACTTATAATGTAATACATTCACTTAAGTAGACCTTTTGTTTTTACAGTATGTTATTTCTATTCAAGCTGTTTTCAAGATCAAGAATGACCAGAACAGCTACTAAACCTTGTGAGATTGTTTTGTCGAGTGTTATTTCTACTTGTTTTCTACTGAATCAAAGGATCTGAGTACTTCTGTCCTGATGTGTGTATAAATAATGTATATTGTATATTGTCTTCCTTGTGCTTCAGCCATATAAATTCATGGTTGAATTCTATTAAAGCACATTTAAATGAGTTTAGATCGGGAAGAGTGTTTGTTAAAGAGAGAATGAGAGGAGGTTGGTTTCATGTGTGTTTGCATGTGTGTGTGGTGTGTGTGTGTGTGTCAGTATCTGTGAGACAGACCCCTCCAGTGAAGGCCTGGCTGCTCTTTCATCTTCAGCATCTGCTATTCTTCTCAGAGCTCTCGGGCGAAAACCTCCACTGTCTGTCTGCTCTGCCTATTTAGATGCGACCACTTCAGTCATATCTGCAGGCTCGTTATGGCAGCTACAAAACCAATCCCTCCGTGTGCTTATTCAATCACAGAGGGATCTTGTGAGCTTTTTTTTGGTCTGTCTGCTGCCTCTCAGAGGCTTTGCGCAGACATTTCGAAACAGTCAGATCTATTAGTTGGGACTTGTGATGTCTGATCCCTCCGCTGTACGTGGGGGCCGGCGTGGACATGCGGCACACCCCCATTCAGAAATTCCTTGAGGTTTTGTGAAAAAAGAAAGAGAAAATTTGTCAAGAATTTACCATACCTTTGAAGCAATGCCAGTGATGTCCACTGAATTGTGACGTGAAGGATGGTGATGGTAACGGAAGGTGTCACATCAAACAGACCAACTGGGAAAGATTTGCAGATTGCCTGAAGAAAGAATGGAGGACAAATGTTCCTCATGCACAATATGATACAATACACTGTAAACCTCCTACACACCGTACAATATGGTAGTATAGAAAACGGCTGTGATTGATAACAGAAAATATCTTTATTAACATTGTGATATTTATTTCAACTGTATTATCTGACCATATTATACAATGTATGATTTAGTATAGCTGTTCTTAAACTTTTTGTCTCATTAGAACATTTTACGTAATAAAGCTCTGCCTGGTCTTATCACATGATACATTCAGTATGAAGACACATACTGTGAACTGTTGAACCAAATAATAATTTTCACTTTTCAGGTTGTTTAATTGATTGATTGCAAGAGAATTGTTTAGTCTGTGACAAAATAAAAGGCAAAATTTGTCAGAATAAAATATTTTTTAATCTGTTTTTTGCACTTTACAGTTTGATGGTTCTTTTACTAGTTTTTAATCACTTGTGGAATAAAATTATGTGTTTTTTTATATATGTTTATATTTTATGTGCATTTTTCTCTCAAGTTTAGTAATCAGAATTGGTTGATTACGATGGGGGCAATGTAATTTCCATGATTTTATGGATAAATAAAGTTAATTTTGACATCAATTTAATGTTTCTGTCATGAAAAATCGTCTCTCGACCTCAAATTAATGAAAAGGATTTCCTCATGAAATTAAATGACAAAACACGACATAATGTGAAACAGTAGATGATATAACAAAATGCGATGTAATAGTATCAGTGTTTAGTTTGCAGATGACATGCTGTTGCTTTGTTGCCCACACAAGTCAAATCCAGGTTTTTGGGAAGTCACATGCTCGGCAGGCTGAGAGAGTGTGACTTACGTGTTGTCATTACATCACTCAGAGGCCCGATTCAAAACATTAATTAGACAGACTTCCCCGGCTTGTTTGCTTTTGGACTTGTGAGTGACGTGTGTATGGATTTGTGTGCATGTGTGTATTTGTGCGCGCGCTCACATGTAAGCTCTTCTGTGCATTGTGAGTGGTTGCTATGATTTGAGTTTGGGTTCACTCACCAAGCTTTGCTGTGTGTGTGTGTGTTTTGTCACAGAGTGGTTAGCGCAGCGCTGATTGCTGTTTATTTGGTCTGTGGTTTGACACAGAGCCTAGCAGTCAGGAGCGCCACTGACAGCTCTGTTTTTATTGGGTCCCTGTGGCCGTACCAACACTAACACTGGGGTCGCGCTCTTCCCTCTGTCCCCCGCACCCTGAGACTTCCTGTCTGTGCTTCAAAATAACATACAGTAAATCATCATGATTACAACATGGTATTTTCAAAAGCTATAGAGGAAAATACTGAGAAAAATTCTGTTTCAAAAAGGATAGTAAATGAATCATAGTGGGGGATTATTAAGAAAATCTTTAAAAGAAGTAGGTAGAAACGTTACTGACGTGAAGTTTGTAGAAGAATAGAAGAGCTTACAATCCTCAAAAAGGAATAGTTAAAGTTAAAAGAAAACTCTTATCCGCTTTCTTGTCGACAGTTAGAAGATCGATACCACTCTCATGTCTGCAAGTATCAAGCTACATTCAGCAGACTTGAAACAGGAGGAAACAGCTAGCCTGGTTTTGTACAAAGGTAACAAAATCCTTCTACAATAATTAACACGTTTCTTTAATCTGCATAAACACCAGTCTCCAGTCTTTATGCTAAGCTAAGCTAACGACTGGCTGTAGCTTCATATTTATTGTTCAGACGTGTGGTATTAATCTTCTCATCTAACTCTCAGCAATAAAGCAATTGAGCATATTTCCCAAAATGCTGAACTATTCCTGTCAGAGCAACAACAAGTATGATGTTTTTCCCTTAAAACATAATGTTGAGGGGAAAAACCTTTGCAATCTGACTGTTGTTTTCATTCCATTTGGTTATAAATACATTTCCTCATTAACTTTATTCCTGAGGTCTTATATTATTTGGAACATTTGAAGAGCAGAAACAAAGGAGAAAGTTTAAAGGATTCAGTTCAGACAATCTCTTTTAAACATCTGTTAGATTTGGCATAAGAGCTCTTGATTCAGCTTTGACCTTCTTTTTGTACCATGTAATGGCCAGTGATTTATTGACTGAAACATTTTTTATACAGGAGAAAGTGACTGGGAGCCAGCTCTCTGTTGCATGAGTGCATGACATACAAATGATAAGTGTAACAAGTTGTAGTTACACGATACAACACAATATGGCAGCTAAACATCTCATTTAAAAAAGCCACCAAAACACGACAGCTACAACATAAAAATATATTTGATAACATACAGAAACATATTGATTAAAACATTCACATAAAAAACTTGGTGCCCAACATGGACTGTTATCACAACCAATAGGAATGATGGCAAAAAACTATGAAAACATGAACCAGGTTGTAAAAAACATGAATTTTCCTTTAACATTTTGTTTTTTTCAAAGTCTGCAAGTTTTGAATTGAGCAAATCACTTCATTGATTTTCTGGCTGAAGCTTCTGTTCACTGTGAGCCATCATCATCATCACCATCATCATCACAGCTCATGACTGGTGAATGTTTCAGCCCTGGCACACAGGGTAAGACAAACACACACACACACACACACACTTACACATGCTGACATGCTCAAGATGGTATATGGTACATGAACACTTAGTCAACCATGTAATGTGACCCTGTCTTCGCCAACACGCACACACACACACACACACACACACACACACACACACACACTAGTAAAGAGGTCAGCGCTTTACCATCTGGTGGTCAGACCCCCACCAAACACACACACACACACACACAGTCAGACGTAACGATATAATAACCTGTAGTGTCCAACGCACTGCACCAACCTAGCCACTGACCCTGTTACACACACACACACACACACAGCTGACATCTCCCTTTACTGAGAAGAGTATTGGGGGAGGAGAGGGGGTGGGGTGGGATGCCGAGATGGGACGGCTGTGGGTGTGTGTGTGTGTGTCCCTGCTGTAACGGCTGCTCCTGGCCGTCCACACAGCTGTCTGCTAAACACACTCACACACACACTGAGCGGCTGTGAGAGATCCCCCCCACGACTGCTTCCCAGGCCTGTGACGGAGAGAGAAAGGAAAGGAGGGGAAGCGGCTGGAAAGGATTATACACACAAACACACTCACACACCAACAACCACACATGAAACATCATGCATACAAACACACACGCATACACAAACACGACATCTTCGAGAGCCGAAGAACGGATTAACGTTGTTCTCCACCTGCTTCTGTACGAGCCTGTGAAGTAAAGTCAGACTTTATAAAGTTTTTTAATCCCAAATGTTGTCGTGTGCATTTGACTGGTCCTGGTTATTTAAGAGCAGTGAGGCAGCCACAGCACGGCTCCTTGTAGCTAACTGGCTTATTATATTTTGGGTCTTATTTTGCAGTTTTGGCTTATCAGTTATGATAACATTGCACTCATCAAAGTAATCGCTGAGGTCTGGGAAATCTGGGAACACCGCGACAGAACAAGAAAAACAAGTGATCAGACAGTCAGGTTGTGAACGAGCCGACAGTTCAGCTAAATCACTTTATTTGAAGGTAAAACCAAAAGCGAGTGCATCCCGAAATGTTGGCTGTAATTTTACATGCAGTCGGTGTTTTAACTGTGATAGACGTTTACAACGAAAACTTTGGGTAATAATTTTACAGTTTGCCTGAACTCTTTTCAAACTTTAAACAAACCTGTGTGCTCATGTGACTGCTCCTCTTCCTGTGTCCCATCTGACTGACTTTTAGAAAAATTGCTACATTTGCAGATCTCAGCAATTAGCTTGATGAGTACAGTGTTATTATTCACAATAGTCAAAACAAAGCAAATATAATATCTGAGTTGTAAAAAAACGAAACAAAATTGTACTTTTAAAAGGACCTCTTGCAGCGGTACAAAAATATTAAAAAACATCAGTCATCAAAACGGCATTTCTTGTAGTTCAGTAGCAACAGCAGATGTAGTGTGATGTTTTTGCTGCAAAAACTCTCAGGAAAGAGGTCGTAGTGGACTACTTAGACTTTGAGATCACACTTCTTCTGTTAACCATGAAGGCAGTCCATGACCATAATCATTCTTTAAATGTTCTGAAGTTGGTAAAGTTGCCTAAACTGCCTAGAAGTATGAGTCTTTTCTGTTTGGACTCGCCTGTTTAGAACGACCATTATAAAGGAATAGTTTCCCCAGTAATACCATAACACTCCAGTAACACTTCAGTAACACTCCAGTAACACATGTCAGCGCAGAGTGAGCGGGTCCTCTACCACTCTGTCACCAGGAAATTGTTCATAGTAAAAAGGAAATGGGACCACAGCCTCAACAGGAAGCAATAGGCACTTTTGGTGAAACCAAACCTCATGGGTAGTAGGTGAACTTCTAAGATGGATGTGTCCATTTAACACGTCTTCTTTTCAACAGATGTAAAGAAGTGTCAACATCACAAGACAAACAGACTTGTTACATAAATGGTCACATCTCTTTAAAGAGTTTCGCTTCTGGAAATGTTTTGATTGCAGAAACTGTGCTATTTTAGTTATTTGTTGAGGGCCTCACAGTATTTTGGACGTGCCATGTGAAAACATGCAACGGACTCAGGAATATTCCCCATGTTTATGTTTGTATCGGGCGCTTTATGCTGTGTTTGTTATCCCTGCAGATGGAAATAGACAGAGGCTGGAGTTTCACAGGCACAGGAAAGGCTTTGTTGGCAACCAGGCCACTCAGAGCTGTCACTGCAGGCGTTAGTATCTGGAAATCTGCATTGATCTACTGAAGCCTTGATGGTGATCAGGCTCAGTCTAGAGGTATTGTATGCATTCACTGGGTTTTTAATGAGAGACTACTGTAAAGAGAAACAAAGAGAAGGAATCAAAGTCACTTGACAGGATGAGGCTCCATGAAGATCCAAGTTGTGACATCCCTGCAATGATTCCAGACCCCAGATTTAATACTTGGTGTTCACCACACATATTTGCTTTGTAGCTTTTTCGCGATTCTCATGAATATTTGGGAGCATGTTGTTTAGGCGACAGTGGGTTCCTCTCTGTGTATGTTTGCGTGAGTGTGGTGTGCGAGCGAGTGCTGTTGTGGTCATCGATGCATACTTCTTCTGAGGCACGGCATTACGAGCTGGGCAGAAGTTAAGAGGGTGGTGGTGTGTTTGTTGTGTGTGTTGAGAGTGTGGGAGCGAGACAGAGAGGAGAGACGAAGACACTGAGACAGAGGGGGAAAACAAGGAAGCGAGAAACACACAGAGCAAAGTTAAAGGCTAGAACAGAGAAAGACAAAGAGAAGGAGACACTCACACTAAAGCATAACAATTGCATGTGTGTGATTAAGAGGGCAAATAAGAGAGTTTGTGTGGAGCGAGCAAAGCAAGACAAGGGAGAAGGGGCATCTGCGTGTGTGTGTGTGTGTGTAGGCGTGTATTACTCAAGTTGTGGGGACATAAATCCCTCTGTTCACACTGTTGCATTGTGGAGATTCGCCTTCCTTTTGGGGACAAAATGCAAGTCCCCATAACGTAAATCATTACATTTTAGGGTGAGGACTTGGTTTAAGGTTAGGGTTAAGTAAGTAGTGCATAACGTTAGGGTCAATTTGAAGTGACGGAAACAGGTCTGTGTGTGTGTGTGTGTGTGTGTGTGTGTGTGTGTGTGCGCGTGTGTGTGTGTGCGTGCGTTTGTGTGATGCGCAGGCAACCTGATCCAGTGAGAACGTGGGACGCTCGGGGCGATAAACATAACGACAGGAAACCATGAGCACAATCATGGTAACCCAAAAAGGCTGTGCCTCAGAGGCTCACATACCCATTCACAAATGTAACTAATATGCATATATACATACACAGATATATGATCATCACCTATATACTTCTAATTTGCAACAGCAAATACATTTTGGAATGTAATGCTGTTTTTTTATTAACATAATGAAAATGTTGTTAATCAACGTGTCTTGATACAAATTGTTTTTCTATTTTTGACCCATTCTAAATATTTAGGAGCAGTGGGTGGCCACAGAACTGCCCCTGGACTGCAGTTCTTAGTCGACAGCAATAGCAGCAGTGTTCATCATCAATTCAATATCAGTCAATCAGTGAACGTTATTGTGGTCCATACAGTAGTAAAATAAAAGAGATAAAAGATTAGAGAAAAGGACAGACATTCACAGATACACAGACAAAACAAATCAACCATCACCAAATCGAATCAATTTCAACCTGATACTTAACACGGACGTATTTCTGGGTTTCAGTGAACCAGAAAACTTAGAGGACAACTACATTAACACGCAGAGAACATGTTAAGAACAGACTCCAAAGCCCCCAGTCCGGACTTTATTTTTGACATTTTAAAAACAATCTGATCGATTGATGAAATGAAAATGAAAATAATAATCAGTTGCAAAAACATAATGATGAAACACTTTCCCACATTGCAGATGATATAAAACACTCTTGTACTCACAATGGCATTTGGCCAGACACAACCATTTAAACCATTTAAAGAAATTATGTTTGATTTATAAAATGTTATTTTAACAAAGTGGACTGAAGTGTGTGTGTGTGTGTGTGTGTGTGTGTGTGTGCTCATGGGTGTAGGCTCTAGCAGCAGCTGGTGGATTATAGAGAGCTGATGTGTCCTTCATGTCCTTCAGAAGCTGTCGTCATGCTTCCTGTATTTTGGCCAGTGGTGCATGATGTCACTTCCTGTGCTGGATAGCGTGTGTGAGGGTGTGGACCATACTGGGACCCAGCTGCAATGGGCTCCCAACTGTCTGTCCCAAATGAATGTAACTCACACACTCACACAGAACAAAGGACAAGCATCATTACAGGAATCTGACATCAGGACTGTTACACACTGAGTCACTGTTTCTCCAGCATTAGGAGATAATTGTTATCCGTCATATGCAGCGTTGAAAGAAATGGCTTCCTGTCTTAGATATTCTTAGCTAATGACAGCAGAAGGTGGAGGATGGATGTCAATTAGGCTCCATTAGTAAGCAAGCTTTTTTTCCTTTAACACCGGCTTCCTCACGTCCTAAATGTCAGATGCAACCCGGATGCAATGGCAGATTGATATATTTGACTTGATTTGATGTGATCTTTTTTGGTATATTTCAATCCATTCTGACATTTTCTGACACTGCACAAATATCTTTCCCTACATTTCACCTTTTTATACTACAATCATGAGGACCATTAGAGGATTTGGTGAAGGCCACAAGTGAAATACTCTGGCTTGAAACGGTACAGTTGGATCAGTCAACAGCCAATATTTACCAAACACAGTTTGGCAGTAAAGACCTTATACAAAAGAACTAATAAAGGATGCCACATTTAGCAGGGTTATGACTGAGCATATGTTCGATATAGCTCTGTTTCAAAGAAAAGGTATACATAGATTGTAGATAGTAAATTGTGAAGTGAAAAAAGACGGAGAGCATTCTCAGATGATGACTTGGTTTTGTGAGTGTCTATATGTGAGTGCTTATAGGTTTATGTCATCTACATGATATATTACATTCAGGAAGATATTAAGAAAAAGAGGTGCATCTTAAAGGAAATATATCAGAGCATTCAAGCAGTCAAAAATAGATACAATATACAGTATAATGTGCGGATGGAGGATGAATGTGTAGATTAAGAGGAAGAAGCTGAGTAAATCACATGACGGACATGACTGAGAACTGAGAATAATGAAAGGACGTTGGAAAAATAAAGCTGAGTCATACTGAGGTGACTTCTCATCATGGCTAAAGAACAGTAAGTATACTGTATAATGTTATTATTAGACAAGTGTGAGGTGTCTGTCTGGTTTGGCTGTGAGATAATTATGAAACAGGCTGCTTGATTGAATGTGAAGTTCGTTTACATGAACAATAAAGAGCGATATTCAAATTCTTAACAAGAACAATAAATGCATAAAAGCCAAAACCACTTCCACAAGCTAAACTGCTTGAATCAAAAGTCTTTGTTTTTGTAGAAACTGACATTTTGATCTTCAACATTTCTACAATACCAGAATTAAAATCTGTCAGCTGTCAAACAAAGATTCAAACATTATTAAACATAACATTAACTGACGATCAATGAGGAAATAATGACACAATTTGGATTTGACTTTCTCATCCAAGTCAAACACAAACACTGACTCTAAATATTCTCAATCATATTGTCAGTTCAACATTACAACAAAATGACGTCCCCTCACTCTCTGCTGAATGTGGATTGTTTTATTGAATCTTTACTACAGTTATGAGCCGGGCACCAGCTATGATTGGTGTAACTTATTCAGGTTCATGGTTGGAAGAAATCTGATCTAACTTAACGTTTGTATTGTACGTAAAGGAAGAAATGCAGTTTGCATGAAATGAATGATACAAAAGTTGATAAGTTGGGTTAAAGTGAGCCGTTTTTTGACACAGAATTAAGCTAAACCTTGAATAAAACAGTGTGTTTATCATAAGAAACTGGACCAAAATGTTGTGAAACAACCTTTTGTATAAAATGGTATGAAAACACAAGACTTCTGTAAGACTATGGTGCTCACAGGCACGAAATGTGATGCCTTCCCAGGGCCAATGTGGTCAGTCACATATTCATCCATGGACCCTGGGAAGCCCAGACATTTCAGATTAAAATATAATTTCTACATGTATCCATCCATCCATCTGTCCATTCCTCCAACTCCCTGTCCATTCCTCTCATTTCTCTTCCCTCCACTTCTCGCCTCATCTATTGGTTCTTGTTAGTGTGACCCTGTTTCAGAGTCTATGGTTGGCAGTCGGGCTGCTGGGACACGTGGTTCATTGACTGGGAAGGTCTGGCAACACACTCTGCCTTTCCTCTCACACCATTTATTATCTGGACTGGGAGACTCCCAGGACCCAGGAGCTTGTGCTCACATGAACACTGACACACACACAGAGGAATATAAGCAACGTTCAGTGTGAGAACTTCAGCGAGGTCTCTTCACCCGAGTCACACAGATGTTCCTCTTGGCACCTCAGCAGGTTGTGGTGGGGCGGCTCAGGGGGCCTTTCTGGGGTCTGGGGGGGCCGCCGAGGGCCAAACAGGGCCCCAGAGCCTGGATGAGAGCTTCCTTTGTGGGACACAAAGCATTGTCTGTGCTGGGAAAGGCCATGGGGATGGGAACAACGCCCAGAGCTGGACACTGAGCAGATTCTAGCTCTGTGTGTATGTGTGAGTGTGTGTGTGTGTGTGTGTGTGTGTGTGTGTGTGTGTGGGGGTTTATATGAGACAGAGAGACAAGGAGATTGAGTCTGAGTGTGGGAGAGAGAACGAGAATGAACGTGTCCTCACATATGACACACAGAGAGAGACGTGTGCTGTGTGTGTGAGATACTCCAGACTGCTCCATGTACGTCCATGTAAGAGCCGAACAGCAAAGTTGTGTGAAACTCACTCCACACTTGTCTGAGAGTGTGAGAGAGCAGCTGGAAGGACAACGTCAGAGCGCTCCACTACTTTTCGTTAAGGCCCAGTGGCACAGCAAAATTCATCCATGTGTCTGCTGGTAGCTGGTGAATCGCCAGCGTGCTAACAGCCAAGATGCCAGACAGGAACACGCTAGCACTCAGTCGCAACAGTTCCCTGACCCTCTGTCTTTTTTCCTCTGTACTGAGCCATTCACTCCCCCATTCTGGCATTTTGTTCTTGGGATTGTACATCATTTCATTTAATAAAAACACTTTTATGTGTATTTTAAATACATGGGAATTTGGTGCAGAATGACTTCGCTAACGCGAGCAAATCTAGTGATCGTGGCAAAATGTTGTGACCAGGTCTTCAGTGAAACATTCATCTATCTCTGGACAGATTTTTTTTAATTCCAAATAT
The DNA here is from genome assembly GCF_043641665.1 of Enoplosus armatus. Lineage (NCBI taxonomy): Eukaryota > Metazoa > Chordata > Actinopteri > Centrarchiformes > Enoplosidae > Enoplosus > Enoplosus armatus. The sequence goes on from NC_092195.1 coordinate 11,547,452, forward strand.
ATATATATATATATATATATATATATATATATATATAACATAGGAACTTGTTTTGCAGTTGGGAAATTAAGAAGAGCAAAGCACAGCAGCAGATCAGGAAAGTTAATTATTAAAACTCAATTTTCTTGATGGTCCTAAATGTTGCTTTGTATTATCCCCACACTTCCATCTAAAAACTCTAAAAAAAGAACAATGAGAATCTGTTTACTGTTCACTGTTTATACTTTTACTGCCCTACGAGCTTTACAGCACTGAGTACTAAAAAATGGTTACTTGAGAAATATGGAAGCAATAAAAAGGTTTCAACAGAAACAGACTTCACCATCAAATTAATCCTGGGATAAAGCTGTTACCATAGCAACAGACAGTCTAACAAGCAGCCCCTCCCAGCTTTTTCTTTCAAATATGATAAGATATGGTGCTGATGAAGGACCAGGAAGCATGGTGGCTATTTTAAGCCAAAAGAGCGAGCTTGCGTGTGTGTGTGCGCACGAGCGTGAGTAACAGGGCAGAGTGGGGGTTTCAGGGACGGTGGGAATGGATGAGGAATGTCAGAAAGCCAAAGAAGGGGAAAGAATGAAAACAAAAAAGCAAAGAAGTGGTTTATGCCCACAGAACAAAGATGGAGAGAGGGTTTTTTTTTATAATTGGCCTTTTCCTTCGGGTCCCAGACTCACTGGCTGAGAGGAGGAGACAGGGGGACAGAGGAGTACATGTAGTCGCTCTCCAACACACACACACACACACACACACACACACACACACACACACACACACACACACACAGACAGACCACAAAGACAGTCCAAACTGCAGAGGACTCCAGGAACATATTAGGAGAGTTTGGGACTGAGGTGATGTGGGAACCTCAATAAACCATCACCGTCTAATTACTGTCGCCACGGCTCTTTTACTGGCCAAGCACATTACACCAAAACAAAACACACACACACACACACACACACAATTACTCACAAAGTACCACACACTCCCGAGCTCTTAGAAAAACGTCTGAAAACACACACACACACAACGCTCTACTTCAGCACATGTGAACATCAAGGCAGGTTGGCCCCGGGCCCTGCAGTGCTCTGTGGTAGCTGTGTTTTACATAAGACAAGCGTGACCCTCATGCACCATAGAGAATATGTGTGTATGTGTGTGTGTGTGTCCACTTTGCAAACCACCCTGGAAAGCCCCGCTCCTTAAAAGCCATGTGGGTCCGCAAACCCTGCAGAGCTGCTGTCTCATAGTTTATTCAGCTATTTCTGGAAGTACAGTTATTTCAGCGTTTAAGAAAGCAGGAAACCTGAGAGTTGGTGCAGAAGTTTACTCTCTCACAGGGAGGTTCAGGAGAATTGAATGTTTTGGTTGTGTTATTGTTATTGTTTTTTGCAGTGTTGATGCCAGTGACGAGGCTCGTGCATGCCAGAGTTTAAGAGAGGAAAGGCAACAATTATGTCTTTTACTCTATTCTAAGTATAGACTAAGTCAGACATCTCAGTGCTTTTATCCACTACTGGTACTGATCATCCAACATTCATATTCCACAAGGATGACCATTTTGCAAAATGAAGATACCCTTCACGTCTGATGTGCAGGCACAAAAGAATAATACAAATTAATGTAAAAAAAATTGAAATTATGTGTCAAAGTTTAAATTAATAAGATTACAATGATGAAAACACACACGTTTAACACATGAAATGATTGTTTTTTGACTACAGTGCTCTACAATGAAGACTTTAAATTTAAACAAAATGTAATGGTTAGTGTAGAGGGTTTAAATTATAGGGCTGCCATTATGCTATACATTTTCTTCTTAATAACAATTCCCCTGAAAAGCACTCAGCCCATTTATTCCTACTGAAGATATAAATCTTTAAAAACAAGTCCCTGTGCCTAAAGAGTCTGCAGTGAAATCACTACCCCCCAGTGGCTCTCTGCTTTGAGAAACTGGTTCTCCAGTACATCAAAGACAACATCCCAGTCAGCCTGGACCCTCACCAGTTTGCATTCTGATGTTGGGTATTTGTATGTGTGTTCTACGTGTGTAGCGAGAAGGAGGATACAACTTTCATTTCATTGTGCAGCCTTGAGTTGTAGATTGACTAATAAACGGTGCATTTGTTAGGGACTATTTTCAGCTGCGCATTAATACAGCCTGCTTGCTCTAGTGAGTATTTATGGCAGCTTGATGGAGTATGTGGGACTGATACAAAATAAACTGCAGTGCCCATGTTCATTGTAATGAGGAGACCTGTCAACAATGTAGCCCGCTAATGTGTTTTTAATAGTTTTTGGACAACGAAAGAGGTCTACGGCACAGAGGAGTAAGATAAATCAGGCTTTGACTGCACAGACATTAGTTGTTAGTAAGATCAATTTACCGATGGTTTGGTTGGTTTTGATGACAATAACAAAAATATGGAAAACTTGACTTATATTTAAAAAGTAAAATTTAAAATAAGCACAGTGTTTTTATGTGTTAACACTGCTAATCAGTGCAAATAGTGCAATCAATGTGTCGCTATTGTTGTTTACTGCCAAATACAGCTTTTTTTTGCCTTGATTGATTTGGTTTACATACACAGATGACTGGGAGTATGCCTACACACACACACACACACACACACACACACAGAGCCAGTCAGACAGTAGTACAGTATCCTGCTCAGTGGATGTTGTCACTGAGCAGGCTGCAGTAGCTCCGGCTGCGGTGTCTAGTTTCCACATGATGAGAGTGTAATCCTTGCAGGTTCCTGCCTGCTGCTTTGTTTTCCTCGCCGTCTGACTCATCCCTCCAACCTGTGGGAAGAAGGGAGAGACGGACTATGTCACTGTCATAACATGGGATTACTGTCTACAATACACTTTCTCTAAGGGATGGGAAAGATGCCCTGGAGTTTCTATCCTCTCCTCTGTCTTTGTCCTCTCACTTGCACTTTTTGTTTATCGGGCCATTATCGCTTTCCCTTTTCTTCCTTCTCTGTCCTCTCCTGTCTTCCAGAGTTTCCTGGTTTCAATTCATATTCTTAATTACACACAATAAACAAAGGCATGATCGTCTTAGCATATGCATGTGTGTTATCACCCAAAGTTTTTAATCTGATATACTTTGAACTTTTTCAGTTCTTCCAGTTTCACCCATGAAGGTTTTTTTCATTCTTAATCACAACAAAGACTTGCCCTCTTTGTTTTTAATCCAGTTATCTCCCTTTGTTACTTTGCATCAAAGACTTTCAACAAGTAAAGATTATCACTTCCTCGAATTTAACACTTAAGGCCAAGATCATATAATTTCCAAATTCTTTGCAAGAATTTAGTGTCACAGTTATGTCAGAGACTCAAAGCCTGCTTGATTTTTATGGGTTATTTTTATGTAAAACATTTGCACGCATAAATGTTTTTTTCAAAACTCTCTTAAAAGCTTTGAGTTTCTGCCTCCTGGGGGTTTCTGTCAGGGTGCTTTTCTTTAGAAAAAAATGGTTGATGGAGCTCATGGAAATAAAAGTGATTGATTATGTTTTGAGCAGGAATAGCCATTCAGATCAGATCAGGATTTACCCTTCATCTGCCATATTGTTCATTATTTTCCTAAGAAAGCCTCACGTTTTATGCAGTGATATGTAATTCTGCAAAAACATGTGATTTTTATTTTTAAGTTGGTTTAAAATATTTGTTGTTTGCACCCTGGAAAAATGCAAAAAACAAACAACGAAAATGGTGTAACATGCTATAAAATATTCAAATCCAGTGCAAAATAATAGGCTACAACTACGCTACTTTGAATTATACATATTATACATGTTATTATTATGTCCATTCTTTCACTCCCCCCCCCCCTTTCTCCACTTTCTCGTTATCTGTGTGAATCCCAGGTCTTATCAGCCGGCACCTGCGCCACTGCTCAGCTTTAGCAGACTAAATCCAGCTGGATCACAGCTAAACACTGTGGGATTACAACACGCTTTAACACTGAAGCATTGAGACGAAGGCCCGAAAGCCTTCCTGAAGCTCGCCTCCCAGCACGTTAACAATCGCCCGTTTTATACCCCTTCGATTTGACGTGCGGTGTGGCTTCGTGGCCAAAAGCCACCTGTCTCTCAAAGTCAATGGATGATAACGTGATAAAGCCATTTAACCATTCACACCCGTATGATTCTATTTAATGTTTTATCAAAGGGCGTTCTATTGTAGGGTAATAAAAATATTTTGTTAAATGATCCAAACGCAGCCCCCAGCGATGTATCCGTTTTTTAACAGAGTCCTCAGTCAAGTTTCCACATATTGGCAGCTCCAAAGAAAACAATTTCAACCTGATTCAAGATCCTACATGCAGCCACAGGGGAGGTGAGGTGAGACAGCTTTCGGGTCTTGATAGTTTGCCCTTTGGGTGGAGTGGCAACATCAAAAGCTCCATACACACTGCTTTCCTGGGTGCCAAAAGAGTTTAACAAAGTACACAGAAGAGCTTAAAACTCATCTCATACAGCACCGACATACTGCCGTCCACCTGGCAGGAAACACGGTGCCAATAACGAAAACCTCACCTGCACCTGCGCTGATCATCTGCCCCTTTGTTTCAAAATCTTCCCCCAACGGAAAGGTGAGGAGAAGTGAAAAGAGTTCAAGTGTGCCGTGTCAAGTCTGAGTTTGAAGTGTGTTTTTGAACTTTGGGGTTTGAAATTGTTTCCTTTTTTTCGCCCCAGGAGTGGAGATGTGGCCACCTAAACAAGGCTGGTAAGAAAAACAAATGAAGGTCGGCGTATTTTCATCTGGAAGAAAAGCAGGAAGCTTTGAATACTGAATGCCAACAGTTCAAAGAGCTGCAGGGTAGGTGGGGAGGGTACACACACACACACACACACACACACACACACACACATGCATACTTCTACACACAGTATGTCATTCAATTTAAACAAACAGGAGGCCTCACGGCTCCCCACAAGGCCATGTTGATGGTTACTGAGGCTAAAAGTTGCCTTGCACACACATACATGTTTGAACGGCCTAGTTTGAGCAAATCATTGTTGAGTTACATTCTCTCACACACACACACACACACACACACACACACACGCACACACTCAGTCAAACGCACACAAGGCCCCTCGTTGCCTCTCCTGTTTCAGCCGCATGCAGCCAGTAATGCGCACCGCCACACAGCAGAGGCCTTGTGTGCGAGGGGTCGTAACAACTGCGGCAGTAGCTGCACAGTGACCTTTAACCCCTGACAGCATGGGAAAGTGGGCGCAGTCAGCTGTCAGGACCCCAGTGGGGCAGTTACCCCCCTCAGTAATGGTTAAATGATGCTTAGACATCAATGGGAAGACACCCACAACGCTCAGCGAGGAATGTCGTAAATGCAAGTACGTGGACAAAGTGTACACAAACACACATAAAAGAAACATCGGATGCACACACACATACACACACATAGACACACACACACACTTCATTAGATTGTTGTCCTGACCCCTGCTGTAATGATGATGAGTTAGTGTTGAACATGAGGGGGAACGACTCCACTCGTTAGTCAAATCGACCTTTCTCTAAACCCCTCCCCCAAAGAGCAATTGTCCAATCATAGCCTAGCAATCGTAACTAGGCAGGGATTTATCTACATGCTGAAATCGAAAGAATGGGACTGTAATAAGAGAGATACTCATTTAAAGAGTAAGGAATCGATTTAATAAGTTGTTTATCTGTTTTTATACTGCGATAGTTAGCATGACCGGCCAACTAGCTTACTACCTACAGTAATACTACCTAGCATTGCTTCCAAAGTCTAGGAGCGCATCATTAACGTACAACAACTACATCCATCGTGTACTGTAGTATTTCCATACTGTGTCGCAGCCAGTCATGGATGCTATCAGAGTTTTGGCTAACGTTAGCGGCTCTTAGGATTTGGAGAAGTTTAAACTCCAGCGACCCCAGCCAACGTTACTCGAGATAGAGTTACGTTTGCTAAACACATCTGTCCTCATCCGAAAAGCCTTTTCTCTTGTAACGTTAATAGTGACAGTGAAAATATGTTTCTGGTAAATCTGCCACCGTTATCACTGCAAACTGCAATATGTGCCATTTGAGAATGGAAAGTTTGAGAGGAGTAGCAGCTACGGGGGTGGGGCATAGCAACTGGTCAAGGACACATGAACACATGCACAGTAGTCAACTAAACACTTACTAAACCATAGCCACATTACCACACAAATATACACTCACTCATGTAAATGTACAGGCAAACACGTAAGAATATTACATTTGTATGCATCTATACACACACACACACACACACACACTGACTGCAACAGTTTTTTTCAGCCTTTTAAGACCTAAGAATATTTCTGCCCGTGTCTTTTGGTTCTCACAGTCCTCTGTCGCTGCAGGAATGCAAAGTATCCAGGAACCCCCCTGGCTGAGCAGCCAGTGGTTAGGCCCGTGATTTAAAACAGCCCTGGTTGTTCCCATGTCACACGCTGTGAGAGGGGGCATGTGGAGGTACAATACATGTCACAGCCCTCTGCAGCTCTCCATGTGGCTTCACATACTCTGAGCAGTGGAGCAAAGCCAGTCACCTAGGGTAGCTCCACACACCACTTCAAGGGACCATTACTGTATGTTTTATGTTTTAGCTCATTTACTACAAATTACTGCGAACCATTTTCCAAAGCATACTGTAGGTTTTCTGAGTGACAAATGTGTTTTTCCTACCTTCCAGTCAGCCGCAGGTTTCAGTTCATGTCAGCACTATTTTAAAGCTACTTGCAGAAGTTTCAAACTTATTGTAATGCAGATGAAACGTGCAACTTTTCTAATGCAAGAAGCTATTGAATTCATATTATCTATGTTGCAATGTCCATGTTTGCTTGCTGTTCGGCTTCTTAGTTTGATTTTTTTGCAGGTTGAGACAGTAAACAAGAGTAGGAGATGCTACACACCCATCCACCACCATGACCTCCACACCCTTACTTTACACTTTGCGGACGTTTGTCTTCTGCTTCTGACATTGGCACAGAACATGTAAATCATAAGGTGTGTAAGTGACCAATATTAACGTTATTCCTGGCAAATACTGGGCTAACTTTCCCACAAGCACCTGTTGTTGATTTAACTACACTTGATTTAACTGCATTATGCAATGATAAAGTATCTTTAACAAAAGATTCAAAAAATAAAATAAAACAATAATTAAAGCAGACTAAATGCTCAAAGTGATGGATTACTCATCTCGAGCATCTTTCAAGTCTCTGCAAGTTGATTCTCACACTGGCAGTGGCCCGAAGCAAGACAGGAACAAAGCCTTCGTGACTTTGAAAGCCTATTGTATGCTTTTGTAAAATGGTCAGCAGTAATGTAAAGACTACGTAATTTGCGGTTAATAAGAATTAAACATGCAAAACGTCTGTTATGGTTAAAAATAATCAGTTTTGACTACTTATATCTATGTAAGCAGGAATTCTGTGGTTCATCGGAGAGAGTGAAAACATCAAGTTGATTTCCGATTTGACAAGGCATAGTGGTGTTAAGCTACAGTGAAGAAATAAATATATGTCTTTACTCTCATCAGGCTAGTTATAACGGGTCAGTGAACACTCTGCCTCAAGGATCATCCTTCGATTGTTATAATCCCTCAGACAGCTGGGACCCACACACTCACAGATGCCCAGGCGAGAGGAGTTGAGACTGATAAGGAATGAATGTGTGTGTGTGTGGTGAAGAACCTGTTACTGATATGCATGTGAATGTGTACACGTCTGTGCGATGCAGGTCTGCGTGTGTGTGGCGTAGAAGGTTTCATGCTCTGCATCCTGTCCTTGTCAGGTTGGCAGCTGACTGTGATTAATATTTCACAGCTAACAAATGGAGAGCACAGGCAGGCCCATGTGTGTGTATATGTGTGTGTGTGTGTGTGTGTGTGTGTGTGTGTGTGTGTGCGTAACCTTGCCATGACAGCAGTATAATTGACATAATTACCCACCCTCCCTAAACATCACACACGCCCTGTCAGACACACACACACACACACACACACACACACACACACACAGACACACACACACACACACACACACACAGACAGCGCTCTACACCTTTCAGTGTGTGTTCACATGTCTAAACTGATATATGTACAACGGTCACATGCAGAGGAGTGACCACATTATCCCACCCCAGTGCCCAGACCAAACACACACACACACACACACACACACACACCACTGTTTCACCGTGTCACTGTGCATCCACTGATAAAATAATGTAAACTGTGCTTCTAAATGGGATAAATATGTAAGTTAAACTTTCACAGTAAGTTCAACTGTGTAATAAATTACCAGAAAATGTAACATTAGTAGGATTTTTTTTTTACTGATAATGTAAAATTAACTAGAAAAAGAAGAATTCAGCAAGATATTAATTAATTACAGGTAAATATAATAATGTGATGTAACATTGATATTTGTTACCTCAGCTGGTGTTTGTGCATTCTCAATCTTTCTTGGACATTTTATAATATTTTGTTGAGTTATTTTGTTTTCCATGAGCTTTGAATTAGCAGTTGCTACAGGCTTTGATACAACATCATCAATGTCAGTCTGTAACATGATAAACATTTTACCTGCTTCACATCAGCATGTTAACATTGTCATTGCGAGTATTTTAGCATGCTGACGTTAGCATGTAGCTCAAAGCGCCACTGTTTCCTTAAGTACAGCCCCACCGAGCTGCTTGCATGGCTACACACGTTGTGTGGTACAAAAAGTCCTTTTTCAATTTATCAAAAAGCAAATGTTCTCAAATGTAAAATGTCTAAGCAGAGCAAGCTTTGCTTAAATAAAAACATTATGATTTGAATCGAGAGCTATCTGATCAAATAGTAAATAAACAAGACAACTCATCTGACCAGGCATCTGATGCCATCTTTTGGTACATAAAAGTTTTTGATATTTAGTTCTACGGATATATTTTGGTACCAGTAAAATGTACAGCGATTACTGTAAACTAAACATAATTACTTCTTAAATGAAAACTCATTCAAGAGTTTTCCCCCGAAATAATAACATTAAATATCAGATGCAGTATTTCATATTTCATATATTTGATATATGTTTTTGAGAAAGTAATAATAATCCTTTAAGATACCTCTGTCAGTTGTGTACCACATTACAGTAAGTTTAACTTTAAAGTCTCGTTCTTCTCCAGTAAGTAGTCTCCTTACAAGTCAAGGGCGTCACATGTTTCAAACAGCAGATAACTCATTTAGGAATGAAAATTAATGCCAAACTTAAAACAGCTATCTTTGTTGTTTGCTGTTTTTGTACGTGAAAACATCAAAATAAAATCTTTATCCCATGTGAAAGTTCTCCCTGATGAGATGGCTTTGATGAGGCCTTTGAAGTGGAGGAGTCGCGGTAATAATGGCGATGACGGTAATTGATAACGGTGAGCTGAATGGTTAAATGGCTGTTCATCGGGGATAGGAAGTGCTGAATGGAGGCCAGACTGGATGCTGCTGAGCCTCGGGCTGCGTGATAATAAAAGGGAGGGGTTGAAATGGCGGCGATAAGAAAAAGTGGCAATTGTGTGTAGTTGTTTCTGTGTCTGTGTGAGAGTGTGTGTGTCTGTTTGTGTGAGGGTGTACACTTCCAGTACATGCCGTTTGCCCGAGTGTGTTTTCGTCAGTATTTCGTGCACGTGGTGTGTGTGCTGGTGGGTGTGTAGGGCTTGTAGGGGGAGTGAAGGTCAAAGTGCATGTGTGTGTAGCAGGTGGTAGAATGGTAGAAAACCAACACACACTGTCACTCTGATTAAGGGGGGAAGTGGGAAGAGTGGAGATTAATTAGGGGGAGAAAAAGAGAGTGAGTGAGAGGAATAAAGAGGGACTACTTAAAAGAAAAGTTACAGAAAAGAGAATCAGATCCATCCTGCCTGGAGACTCGTTGCTACTAAGATCAAAATAACTCTGACTGCCAGATGGTGCTACAGTATGAGACAGATGAATGAAAGTCATCGCTCCTCCAAATTAAAAGACTAAATAGTAGTCTAGTACTTCCCTGTTGAGCATCAGCAGCACAACATCATTGTTTGTGCCTTCCAAAACCGTCTGTTTTATGATGTGAGAACGCTCTGGTTAAGGTTTGCTTAGGTTTAGGCACAAAAACAACCTGGTTAACATTGTGGTTTGGGTCAAAATGACTATAAGGTTAGTGGAGCTTCATCATCTTGAGGCGTTTTCATATGTTATACAGAATGTAAAGCCCTCTGAGACAAATTTGAACTGAAACTGACTTAACTTGACTTTTTTGTTCCTGAGAGAGAGGTAGCATTGGCAGCTTGGATATATAAATATATATAAAACATACTTTAAACATTTTTTCACATCATTACAATAGTACTAATTAACATTTTGAACAACCATAGTGTTGAAAAAAAGGAGGCAAGACAAATGGATGGCAAGAGAAAAGGAGACAAACAGGCAAAGAAAAAAAATGTCAGAAAAGAAACTAAAAAGTAAAAAAAAAAGGGGAGAAGTGGCATGACGAATAGGAGGAGAGCATGTCTGTGCAGCCTTTATCTCACCCTGTGTGTGTGTATCTGTGTGTGTGTGTGTGTGTGTGTGTGTGTGTGTGTGTGTATGTGTGTGTGACTGTGCTGCAAACTAATGGAGCTGGCAGGGCGGAATCAATTACTGACCAGCAAGGATTTTCCCACAAGCTCGAGTTGGTGGGAAAACATTAGCTCCTCAACATGCATCTGTACGAGTGTGTGTGCATGTGTGCATGTGTGTGTGTATCTGTGTCTGAGCGTGTGGAGGTGTGTGTATGTGTGTGTGCGCATGTCTGCATGGCTGCTATCAGCGCATGTCTGCATATGCAAATGTATAGGTGTGATAATGTTTTCTTTTGTGTGTGTGTGTGTGTGTGTGTGAGGACAGCTGGCATGGAGCAGACACTGGGAAAGGAGCCGGAGGGCCTTCAGAAGAGAAAAAAGTTGACTTATAAACGAGTGACTCAGTGTTCAGTACAAACCTTGTTATGTTTTCTGTCTCCTCTGTCGCTCCCAGGGAAAATAAAAAGCCTCATAATTTCATTACATGTGGCTTTTGATTTCATCCAACGCTTCACAACATAAATCCTCCTCCTGTCAGTGTAATTGTCTGGCAGACTGAAACACGTGAACTTACAGAGTGTAAATGGGGTTTAAGAGTGTTTTCTAAAACAATACGTACCATTAAAAATGGTGAATTTGTGTGAGGAAACAGAGAATGTGTTTATGAAGACAATTTTTTCCCTGCAATCATGTGTAAACTGTATTTGAGTGTCTGTGGGTTTGAGAGTGTGTTTGTGCTATTTTGAAGGACAGCGCCAGTATAACAAGACTGTAGCAACCATTTTTCTGCATTAAACAACTACTCCTCCCATGAGTCTTTGCCATGAGCACACTTTCAAAACCTCATGGGAGATGTAGTTGTTGAGTGCTGGGAAATAAGACCGTGTTAAAATGAATAATGTTTCCGTTTTATTGACAAGTACAACTTCACACCTGCGTCTATAAATATGTATTTGCCTTAGTCCCCTTTTTACACCTGCAACACAGCTGCCTATCACCATGGCAACTCATGCTACTAACCAGACCATCAGCTATGACTTCTCTATTGGACTAATGAGGGCATAGCAGAAGTTCAATCAGGAAGGAATATAATATAATATAATACTTTAACATGCTTTCTTTCTTATGCTTTGTCAACCGTAGAGATTGTTCACTGCCACCAATCTGATTTTGCCACTACTTCTATTATCCAATCATCTTGCTGCCGTCAGAATGTGGGCTGCTGTCAGCTGTCATTTCAGTTTCTAAATGAATGTGACCATCCTCCACCATGAGCTACTCAGGTATCCTTTTCTTGGTCACATTCATCTGGATCTTCACCACCAGACTAATGGTATATTCTTGTGCAGAAAAAAATGAAAAACTACCCAGTTCTTCTTTTATTTATTCTCTCTAAGTCCTTCTTTTTAGTCTTTCTAGTTTCTCCTGTTTAAATTCAAAACTACTTTGTCAAATCAATTGGCTGAATATCTATATGAACCTCTGTCTATCTGTATGATCAGATGCAGATGTATTGAGTTCATACATTTCTGTGTTCTTACTCAGAGGAAAAGAGCAGGAGCACATTATTGTTTACTCATGCTTCAGTGTGTGTGTGTGTGTGTGTGTGTGTGTGTGTGTGTGTGTCTCAGCCCCATGCGTGCATGTTGTCGGCCTTTCATGTCTCTGATTGTTCTGTTCAATAATCGACTCTGTATTGAGTGGCTGCTGCTCTATAGTGAACAACTGCAGCAGGAAGCAGTGCCATGCAGGATAACATTGGCCTGAATGTAGGGCTTGGTGACCCAGGGGATACACAGCCTGGCAACTCAAACACACACACACACACACACACACACACACACACACACACACACACACACACACACATACACACACACACACACACACACACACACACACACACAGTTGGGAGCCAATAGGGCTGGACAACAGTCTCTTGGGTGGGTCTTTTAAAAACCAATCAAGCAGACATCTTGGCTCTTGTCATTGTTGGGTGCTACAGTAATGCCGCCTCTGTGACCAGATACAACTACTGTGAGTAAAGTCTTTACACACGCGCACACACACACACACACACACACACACACACACACACACACACACACACACACATACTTTCAGCCCTAGTTTGAAGCTGGCCAGTGGCCTGTGTGTATCTCAGGATGTAGGGTGTTGTTCCAAACACACACTTCTATCAGAGGAAATACCCCTCTACAACATGAATATATGATTTAAAAAGGTTAAATTGATTGAATGATGGTTTAGAGTAGAGGGTTGACTTCTACTGCACCTGCTTGCAAGGTGCACGAAGAAGGAAGCAGTCTTTAAAGCGAGACCATGCAACTTTTACTGAATAACAGTGGCCACAAGTGGTCATTACAGGATCACGTTGAATTAGCTTTTATTTGCCAAGAGTCAGTTGCTTTGGGGACATAATCATGTTCATCTGTGACACATGAGAGATGAGTTTACACGCATCTAGCCGCCATAAACCACTAGTCATGTCAGAACAAAACAGCATGTAGCAGCAAAACCTATATATACCTGTATATTCATAAGCAGAAGAGCATGATTTGTTCTTACAAAGGTAACATAGTTACCTCTCTTGAAGTATCCTGGAAAGAACTAATGAATTTGTTCTAATTATGCGGGGAAAAGATTGGTACACTTCCAATTAATTAATTGTATTATTATTATTATTTAATTGCAAGTACAACTAGAGTCTTTTTGTGAATTCAGGGCAGGTCAGCTGAACATGAAAAAATGTCAAATTTGTCTACAGGCGAGGATACAATTCAACAATATCAATGAATAATGATTGAATATCTGCTTGAGTTAAAATGGAGCTTTTCTTTCAAGGACATTCAGATTTTCCCTATAATTAGTACCAATTGACGTAGTCCTTCCCAGAAAACTTCCTAGGAAATGATTAGGAATTATTAAGACTATAGGCTTGTAGTGTTGAGAACAACTTTGAGGATTTTTTTGGATTGAATAATGAACATTTGAAGCCAACAAGCTTCATCCAGGAATGAAAGTGAAGTGAAACAAGGCCAGCGGAGCAGTCTGAATGCTTGCTGTCACAGTTCACTGGTCTATGTGTGTGTGTGCGTGTGTGTGTGTGTAAATGTGTCAGCAGGCATTTTTTTTGTGTTCGGACTGAAAGCCATCATCTTATGTAACAAATGAAACTGTGTGTGTGTGTGCGTGTGAGTAGGGACGTGGAGGGAACGGATGAGTTGTTAACAAGACCTACAACAACAACACCTTCAGCCACAGTAGCATCCCAACTTCCATGGCTGAGAGCACACACACACACACACACACACACACGGTTAACAAGCATTCCTCTGGCCTGCTCTACCGCATGCTATTGAGTCAGTACACAATACACACACACACACACACACACACACACACACTTGCATGAATACAACAATAACAAAGTGCTGAATGCACACCAGTGACTGTATAAACACTTGAACGTTAAAACTCACGAGGCACCAGCATTTGCATGCAACAGAAGCACGCACGGACAAACTCACACACACACACACACACATATTTATTTTCACACAAACACTCCCACATGCTCTCGGCTGCTCTCTCTCTCTCTCTCTCACACACACACACACACACACACACACACACACACACACACACACACACACACACCGTCCCGGCCTGCCTGATCCTTCAAGATGTTTTTTTTTGTTTGTTATTTTGTCCTCCAAACACACACAGACACACACACACTCGCTCTCGCTCTCTCTCTCTCTCTCTCTCTCTCTCTCACACACACACACACACACACAGCGCTCCCACACTCACTCACATCTGTTAGGATTTGTTTTCTGTCTGAAGCAGCCCCCTCCATCCTTCACTCCTTCCCTCCCTCGCTCCTTGCCTCCTTACTTTCTTTCCTCAGTAGCCACAGGTGGCCTGAGGAAACACAGTTCACTCTCTCCCTGTTGTTGTGTACCTACACACTAAACGTGCTCTCAACATTTTGTCATCTGCTCAAGTCCTTTAATGTCGGCTCACTTGCCATTACCATGGAATAAATACCACATTTATTTAAATCACAAAAATGACAATATACTTCATGTCATCATGTAATGATAATAATCGATCCTGCATTACCTGTCAATATATTACAGTGAAAGAAAAACTAAAAATACACACATGAACCATCCACATCCACATGAACCTACATTGGTTACATTTTTAAATCAGCTTCATTTGACAGTAAGAAATAAATGTAGAAGTAGAAGCAGAGACAACAATATCTCTGAGATATATCGAGAGGAAAAGGCAAGAATGAAATGCAGCAATAAGAAATATTACGTTTTCAAAAAGATTATTATTGTTAACTGAAGCATAAATTATAGATTCAACTTTTTATATATACATTTTTGTGGGTCATTAATTAACCATCTCATTAATATCTGCAT
The DNA here is from genome assembly GCF_043641665.1 of Enoplosus armatus. Lineage (NCBI taxonomy): Eukaryota > Metazoa > Chordata > Actinopteri > Centrarchiformes > Enoplosidae > Enoplosus > Enoplosus armatus. The sequence goes on from NC_092195.1 coordinate 11,562,526, forward strand.
GTACGGTGGGAATAGAAGTGCTGAACAGAACAGAACGCAAATACATTAATGCCGTAAACCTGAGGCTTTCACTGCTTTATTTCTCGGCTTATGACATAGTGACTTCATGTCTAAGTCAGCCATGACGAGACTTAGACACTCAGAAACACCATTATCTAACACGTGTGTATTAGTTGAGACCTGCGTGAAACATGCAGGCTGTATTTCTACTGTTAACTCATCATCGTTGTGACCGAAGATAAAATCAAAAGTCGCTGCCATGAAAACCTTTCAGAATTGTAAAATCCTGTCTGTGAGTATTACAAACCGTTTAATATGTTACTCCAACTGGACTGTATTTAATGCCTCACTGGTACTTTAAACAACGCTGTATTAATACCAAATAATGCACAAATAATAACAATAAGAAGAACACACAAAGAGAGGCACATTAATGGATAACTGGGCTTATTCATGAGGCATCTTTGCTAATATGACATTTCTGAAAGTGACATGTCAGTTTAACACCTCTTTAGCCCTCCTTCACTCTCAGTTTATTGCACAGACGTGCATCATGTCATGTCTCACACCCCGGAAAACCACACACACACACATTTATATAAATACACAAACAAACATGCGCTCACACATCACCAGTATCTCATAACCTCCCAGATGTCTGAATGGTAGGTATAGGGTGTCCCACTTGTATATATGTGTGTGTGTGTGTGTGTGTGTGTGTGTGTGTGTGTGTGTGTGTGTGTGTGTGTGTGTGTTTGTGTGTGTGTGTGTGTGTGTGTGTGTGTGTGTGTGAACGTGGCTGCTGCTGCCGTCAAGCTCCTGGCGTTGACACAGTAAACTGATACTAAGGGGTCTGAGAGGGGAAATGTCTCCCCGCCACACACACACACACACACACACACACACACACACACGTATATACACTCATACACACACTCCAGAGGGAGAGGAGAGCACTGGAGGAGCGGCACTCACACGGAGATTGAGTTACAGCTGAATTAGATCTGAGCTGTGGGAACCAGCACCTTCCCTTAGACACACACACACACACACACACACACACACGCGTTGTCACTTCTTGACACCATAGACGCGCTGGGACACACGCTGAGATGATACGGTATGTGTACACATTCTCACACACACATGCTCTCCCACACACGCACCGCTTATAAACAAACACACGGTCATGAACAGATGCAGGCGGACCCTCAGGAACACACACACAAATATGACATCAAAGAAAAACTATGTGATCCCACAAATAAAAAGCAAGCATGGACACTACATGACAGTGAGTGTGTGTGTGTGTGTGTGGCTGGATTAACAGACATAATCACAAACACAGATTCTCATCTGTAAACAGAAAAGATTAAAAACACAAACACACACATTTCTATCACCCGTTGACAGAGAGAGAGAGAGAGGGAGCTGAGGCTGCAGGTTTATATGTGGCACAAACAGCGCCATACACAAAGTGGTTGTGTGTATGTGTGTGTGTATTGATCGTGTTGGCCTTGACTTGGAGATGGTGGCCCCAAATAAAGCGAGGCTGAAAAGAAAAGAACAGAAGAGAGGCCACCACACCACAAGCCAGTAAACTCTCCTCATCTTAATTGCCCTTTCGTTTTCACATGGTAATGCCTTTCCTCGTGTGTGTGTGTGTGTGTACGTGTGTTTATTTGTGTGCCCCTGCCAGGTTCACACAGCAAGGCCCGCCAGTCCAACAGTGTGTGTGTGTGTGTGTGTGTGTGTGTCCGCCTGCCATAAATACACACACTCTGCTGCTCTGAGCTCCATTGTACACACAGCCGGATGGAAGGATGGATGGAGCATTTCCACCCCCACATACACCCGTTTTATTTCATCAACCGATGTTTCCCATCACCCCCCTCTGCTCAGCCACTCCTTCATAAAGTGTTGTGACATTTTAGTGAGTGAAGGACCTCTCTGAGTTGCTGCTTTTCTAGCAGTTCTTACAGAGGATATATGTAACAGTCAACAACTATTTGAGTCCGTTATATTTCAACAAACTGAGAGCAAAGAGACCAAAGGTCGGGCTGTACGTGTACTTTCGCTGGGTCGGTCAAAGTCAAAATCAAAATCAAGCAGCAGAACCTGACGTTTAGTCCCTAGTATCGGTCAAGCTCCAAAGACACTGGATCATATATTTCCCATAATGCAACACGAATGCAGATACCAGCTTTCATTAGAGCTTGCCTGCCTGTTGAATGCTCTCCTTTTTCAGTTTATAAAGCAGGTTTTCTGTCAAATATTTGAAGTCTCAAGTGACTTTGGAAAAGCTCCCTCCAGAGCCACAGAAGACATTATACAACTGTTTTCACAGGATCTCCATGACAAATAAACTAACCTTTATGTGTAAAATGAGTGGAGTGCCCTTTCAAAGGTAGGACAATGAGAAAGATTAGTCAGAAAGACAGAAGCAGAAAGTTTAGCCGTCTATGTGTCTCGAATCGCAACAGTTCATTAGTACAAACTGTTGCTCTGTCACTTCAAAGTCAGTTTTAAAGCTGCTGTGTAAATGCAGGCCACGTGCACTGTGGTATTAAGCCGTCCTGCTGGGAACACTTTGTGCATGAGAACCAGATTTGTCTCAACACCAGTGTTGGGTCACAGCAGGTCACAGAGCAGATAATAGCGATCAGAGAATAATCTTCTCCATTAATGTTTGCTCTCCCTTTGACCTCTGAGTGCCTCACTGTGAAGCGTCAAGCCATTACAGAGGACGGCTAAGGGCCGATATGATGTGAAGGTCAACACACACACACACACACACACACACACACACACACACACACACACACTTCATACCCACACAATAGGTGGCACTGGGGTTCCCCTGTTAACAGCTGCAGCTGTGACCACATGATTACCTGTCTTTCTACCTCAGTTTTTTAATGTCCAACCCACACACACACACACACACACAGTCACACACACACACACTGCAGACAAGAGCTCCAGGAGCACCAGGGGAGAGAAAGGGGAGTGCAAACAAACTCTCCCCGGGTCCGGGGCTCCGGTTTCAGCCTTCCGTCCGCTGTGGCTGGGGGGCCATGGGAACACGAAGCGCCAGGGGCCCTGTGTCAATAAGGAGCAGCGGTTCAACACAATGGGGGCCTGCCTGCAGACAACACCGCTGACAGACACCCACACAAAAGGGCCTGTGAATGGAAAGGAGGCTCATGCACAAACACACACATGCACGTGAACACACACACACACATACACAGAAAAGAATAGAGCAGTGTGTGGTTGCCCACAAGGCCAATGTTTGATGACTGCTTTTGTGTGTGTGTACACACACACACACACTCAGACACACAGCAGCGCTCATGCCCACGGGGAAATAAACACACAATAATAAACGGAGTCCTGAACACAGTTTAAACTTACGGTTCAGTGTGTACCACAGAGAATCAGTGTGACAAACAGCAGGAGATCGTACTTTTGATGCATTCTTTGCATTTGTTTCAGTCTCAGAGCCGAATTGGTGGAATTTACTGTATTCAGCTGCTCAGATAACATTAGATAAACTGTATCATCAGATACTTCCATCTGACTGTGTAAACTCCTGTCTGACAAACTTACATGTTGAAATGCCCAAGTGTTCTTCTGCTTTTCATGCATGCTTGGGAATAAGAAGATCTAATCTATTAGATTTTATGCCATACATGTGTTAACACGACTACCTGAGAAGTACAGATGTCTGAATACAAGGATGCAAGACAAATGGTTTGGCCACTAAACCAAGCCTTATACGGCCATTTGTGTTATATCTGGTCATCTAGTTTATATAACTCATTCACCAACCAATAACATAGAACCTAAATCTAAGCCAGGATCAAATCACTGCTTCTATTTAAGGATTCATACATTCAAAACAAATCACAAATCACCTCACACTGACTACCCCATATTTCATCAATGCATCAATCAGTTCTTCCATCAGTGGTCTCACTAAATAACTGGGACAGTACAGGTGCTGTTTGACTGTGTGGGAAGAAATGTAAAGAGAAGTGCTGCCACCTGGTGTCGGCTGAGATAAAAAGAAAAACAAGTGATGTTTTAGTCCCAAGTCTTAACAGCAGATGGCGCAACATTGGTTTTTTTAGGGTGAGGGGGACTTCATGGTCTTCGAAAACCACTCACCCATCCCTGATAACAGAATCCAGAAATCAACCGAAACCACACTATCTACAGGACTATGTAGAGAGCAAATCAGGTTTAACACGATTAAGTGATGAAACTTAGAAACTCACCACCAGGCTCTCTTTTTCTTCATCCAAATGTTTATTTGCAGATGTGTGTAAATCTGACAAACCACTGACTACACTGTAAATTGTCCTGATTTGAAGCCGTGTAGCTGTCAGTGAATCGCTGACAATATCATCTCATCACCAGGAATGAGCTGCTCTGACTGGCTGCTGTATGTCACCCTGTTGTTATCCTTTAACCACGGGTGTGTCAGTGTGAACTGTGCCACTGTGCAAACTGCTGGTTTACAGAAAAGGCAGTCAGTGGATACTCTTACGGTTTCAGCTGCTTAAGAACATTTTCTGAAGCACTGTTGCAGTTCTCAAAACACTGGAGCGATCCCCTCGTCATTAATACTGTGCAGCACAACACTCAAAACATTTAGAAAACACCAGTCCCCTAAAATGACATTTCCTTTTATCATTGCTAAGGAACTGTATCAAAATAAAAGTGAAATTGTGTTTCTGTATTTTATTTCTCAGTAACTCTTTCTCACTGAGACATTGAGACATGCAGTAACCCACACAGCCAACTTGGACATTTTCCTACTGCATGAGCAGCCTGTTGTCCATCTGCTCCATATTCACACCTACTTATGCAAAACTTGTTTTTAAGTTTCACCCTCGAGTGTTTGGAAAAATAAAGAGTACCTGAGTTGCATCTGTAAACTTACGTGTGGTTAAGTCATTTTCACTCAAATCTGAGGATATTACTAATTGTTATTTCTTATGACAATGGACGACCATATCCCTGAAATGTATGAAACATTGTTTGAAAGGTTATGAGTTTGCTGAAATATGTTGCATGTGAGGATTTACACAATAACATGATTTGAGTGCACACAGAGAATCATGATTTTTACTTGATGGTTGTGCCCGAGCAACTGAGAAGAACTGCAACAGTACGATAATAAATGCACATATCTTGAGCATGGGCAGGCAGGTAGCCAGATAATTCACAGGGCTATGATAGTAACAATAAAATGATTGGAGGATGTGGAATAGAGGAAAAGGGTCAGGCTGCTCTTAAGAGAAGATGGTTCCATGTACTAGTTTGGCATCACCCGTAGTCTGAGCTTTGTTCGTTTTTTTTTCCAAACAGAAACAAGGTTGTTCTGACCATCATAAGAAGAGCAAAGGTCTCCCTACAGGAAGACAAGTGGACAAAAAGGTTAAAGCAATATCAAAGTTTTATTCTTAAAATGTAGTATAGAGAGGAACAGTAGTACAATTCAGACAGAAAAAAGGAGAATGTAGTTCCATCTTTGAAAACCTTTGATAAAAACGTAAAAAGAGTAACCTGAATCTGCTTTGTGTTCGGAGGGCACTGAGGTGCGGCCCGAGTTTTGCATCACTGTTAAAGTTCGAGAGAAATTGAAAAATACAACCTTTTGCAACAGCGTAAAAAAATACAGCTGGGGAAAAAAAACCTCTGCTTTACATCTGTAGTGTTTTTGCTTTGTTTTTCATGGGTTCTTTTTTTTTGTCCATATAACAAATACAGCATAAAATCTAAAATGATACATCATAGTTTTGAGTCTCATTCATTACAGTAAAATCAGTAGGATGGTAAATAGTATCAAAAGAACAAACAAGACAACAGGATGGTGTGATGAACAAGCACACAGCGTGAACAGAGAGCGAAAGCGGAAGGTTAAAGTTCACGGAAATAAACCACGCCAGGAGGTCTGTAGCTGACTGTGTTCCATTACTTAAATCCACTGGTTAAATAATATCTTCTTAATATATATATATATATTTATCTTATATATTCTCAACATATATATATATATATCCGTAATATAACCCCTCCCACAGTGATTTGAAGGTAAAAGTGACACGAAGAGGCTGAAATATCTCTATGATTTAAAATATATCTCCTTCCACTGAGAGTAAAGGGAAGTTACACACCTTCTGTATCATTAGCACTTCAGTACATACTGTATAATCCACTGCATATGAACAGATACTGCTGCTCCAAGGTTTCAACCCGCAAACAATCCGTGATTCTTTAGAAAATATGTGCTTAATGAAATAACAAAGAGGAGAAAGGAAACATCTGTGGAAAAGACAAAATTAAACAAAATATGTATCTAGGGTAAAGTGAATGATTCTGTAGCATAAAAACATTTAAAAATCTCAACAATTACAGACACGAGCAAGGATTTTCTACACTAAGCAAGTTTTCACCTGGCTTTTTCTCATACATTATATTTCAACAATAATTAAAAACAACAATTTTGGTTGGACAAATAGAAATTAACAGTCTTGATTGCATTTTGGAGTCAATATATAATATTAAATAACAAAAACAAAATGTCTAATAAAAAAAGTTGCTCATTGGAAGAAAGACACAACAGTTTTTTTTTATATAGTTCCATTCAGACCCGCTTTTTGGGGAAGCAAAGAAACATAAAAAGAAAATTATTTTCATGAACACAAACGTAAGTGCATGTCTATGAGGCGCCATAGAGCTTCACTTTTTGTGGAACAAAGTGTTTTTCTACCTGGCAGACCTAAAAAAAATAGAAATAAAATAAAAACAAACTTACATCAAATTAAACTGATGACATTGTGTTTACCTTTTACACATGAAAAATGGAGTTCTTTCAGACTTAAAACATCACACATCATGATTTTCTGCACACTTCTTCCCCCTCACAACCAAGGTTCAAGTGATTCAAAATATATATACTGTATTTACTATATAACTCAGTACCAAATATAAACAAACGTATACAGGTATTGATGTCCACTTAGGTCCTCAAAACGTCAATTAGAAGTACTGCCGGTAGGTCTACAAAATTGTGTATGTGTATGTGTGTGTGTGTGTGTGTGTGTGTGTGTGTGTGTGCATTAAATAAAATAGAAGCTTAAAAACAATGGCAAAGCATACCTGATAGTCGCCGTAGCACAACAGTGTTCTATAGTTTGAGCTGATTACATATTTATAACTGAGTCAGTTTAAGCTTTATGATTATAAACATCATATATAGCCTGTAGGTCCAGTATTCTGCGACAAGCATTACAGCACCAAACGTTTCATCATTTGGCAAAATTCAAGCTTTAAGTGAAAGTCAAATGCTTTTGTTTAATAATAATAAAGTGTTACTGTGACGCCGTGATTTGTATAAAGCTAGCAATAACATTTCCCCTTGTACTTTCGCTTTTTTTTTTTTAATTCATCTTTTTTTTCCCGCTTAACAAAAAAACCTCACATTGTCTTTTCTTTCTTTCTTTTTTTTTTTTTTTAAAGCGTATTCAGTAGTTTTTGTTTCCTGCTAAATCTTGGTGTGCGGTCTGTTTGGCACAATATCGCAGCCCTCTTAAATTAATCATAAATATGGCTGTGATACATTAGAGTCACAAAACAGATTTTTTGGTTCCAAGATTTGTGCAGGGAAAGAAAAAAAATTAGAAAAGAATAATATAATAATATTTAGCGCATCTAAACAAGATCTACGGAGCAAGTTAAAAATCTTCCTGTGGACAATAATGCTCTTCTTCCGTGTACTTCTAACAAGCACCAAGCAATATACTTTCAGATTGTGCAGAAAGCAACAGCCATTACTGTGCCTCTGCCTGCAGACAAGAACAACAGAAATAAAAATTATAGCATTTGATAAGACCATAATAACCTCTCTTCATAAATTAAATAATTAACATTTCGCTTTTTTAGATGATTGGCCTACCCCCAACTCAAAAACTACATCATCACCCTGCCCAACTCTCCCCCGAAAAACAGGAAATAAAAATACATCACCAAAAACCTGATTTATCATATTATTCGTCTTTAGAATCTTTCTCTTGCGGGCGCTGGGCCCAGAGTTGGACACATTTTAATAATAAAATCTGTACATCTTGGAGTTCCCACTCTACCAAAGCTTTTTTTAAATCCATCTCTTTGTCATATACTTGCACAATTAAGTAACCTCGAGGTTTGATAGCACTTTGGAGTTGATTGTTTACCAGCTAGTTTTTGTATACATATATATTAAACATCAACTTTTTTTTGTTTCTCAAGCTTGTTAAAATTCTTAGTCCTCTTCTGGGGCAGCACCGCCGTTGCCCTCGCCCCAATTTGATTGGTCGTTGTCGGTGGGTTCTTCCCCCTCCAGGTCCTCCCCTTCCTCACCTTCGAAGTCTTCATCGCGAGGAAACTCCATGCCCTCCATCGCCTCCAGGCCCTCCTGAGTGGCCTGGTGTGAGTCGGCGCAGTCTGCACACACACCGTAGCGCCGCGAGCCGTGACGGATACCAACGCTGGCTGCAAGCATGAAGATCTTCTTGCACACCATGCACTTGTACTTTTTGTCCTTCTTGTGCACCTGTAGGAGGGATGGGGACAGAGAGGGAGAGGGTTGAGGAGATGAGGTTAGTTACCATTTGAAGTTGTTTCAATGGTCACTGTTAAATTTGTCAATATGACATTTAAAAAGGAATAGTTTGACATTTTTGGGAAATACGCTTATTTGCTTTCTTGCTGAGAGTTAGAGGAGATTGATCTCACTCTCACATCTGTACGCTAAATATGAAGCTACAGCTAGCAGCCAAATAGCTTAGCTTAGCATAAAGACTGGAAGCAGGAGGTAACACTGAACTGTGTTATTTATTACACTTAAGAATTTAACAAATGCGATATAATATGTTTATCAGTGGACTGAAGAGGTACTGGTAGGCAGACTTTGTTACCTTTGGACAGAGCCAGGCTAGCTGTCCCCCCGTTTCCAGTCTTTGTGTTTAAATAAGCTAACTGACTGCTAGCGGTAACTTCATAGTAAGCATACAGTCATAAGAGTGTTATCGATCTTCGCCTCTAACTCTCAGCATGAAAATTAAAAACGCATTTCCAGAAAATGTGAAACTATTTCTAATGAAGATATTTTCCAAATATTAAATATGTAGCAGGAAATCAGAGGTAAGTCGTTGCAAGTTTGATCACAGGGAATTGGGGTACAAAAGAAAACTTTTTCAAACTCAGTCTAACAATCTGACAGATTACATTACAGACCTGTACAGTATTTGAAAAGGCCTGCCTGTTCTTTCTAGTTTTGCTGCCAGTACAATGATATAGCCTCCTGATTTCTAAACACAGTGATGTGAGACGGTCTGACAAATCCATTCGTTTTGAGAGACTCTACGTTCCTCCCTACATTAGAAAAAATAGATATCATAGCCAAACATTTCTGCTTTTAAAAATATCTTGCTGCACTCACTCCCTTGGGCAAAAAAGCTGCCAGACACAAAGCAGGAGGTGGAGAGCAAAGATGTCAGGGTGGCCAAAACGCTGCAGTGTTTGGCAGAAGATGGTGGACGCACATCACATGGTGGTGCGGATGGAGAGGATCCTGCACATATGTGGACTCACCAGGGAATGTCTCTTAACGTGCTCGCGGCGGGTGAACAGCTTGCCACAGATGTCGCAGCTGAAGGAGCGTACGCCCGAGTGGATGATCAGGTGCCTCTTGAGCGTGCGCCGGTGCTTGGCGATGTAGTTACAGTGGGGGCACTTGAGCTTATTCAGGGCTAGGTGTGAGGACTCACCTGGATAGAGACAGAAAAAAACATAATGTCAGCAACAGACAGATTTAGTAACATCATGCTTTAACGCAGACAAAAACGCAGCTATGGTTTGTTCTTCGAGTGCAGGTTGAATTTGACTGGACAGGAAGTTACTTCAACAAACTGGATATGGAACAAGACAATGATCATAAAAGCTACATTTGCATCTATAGATCCTCTAATGAGAGAGTGGTGTGTCAGGAACCAATATCCTGTTTATCAAATCACTGAGTTAGGATGCGGTAACCATTAGAGAGAATAAGAACCCACAAACTGGTGTATCACAAAAAGCTTCTTTAGTGAAAGATTGCTACAGAAGTTTGTTAAACTGCAGAGATACAACTGATTACTGTGGCAGCCATGTACACTTCACCACCCAGCTCTGTCACTGTTGCTGTTGCTAAGTAACTGGTGCTAAAGAAATCATCATTGCCCATGTAACTTTTGTGCAACTGGAATGTTTTCTATTGCCGCTTACAGCTTCTGTGCATAAACCCCAATGCTAATTATCAAAAACTGTAAGTTGAAAACAAATGGTTCTGATATGTTCCGTAATATATGACTTGCAACTCCTTAAAAACATCTAAAAATGAGACCACCACCATTTTGTATCATCCATCAAGCGTGGCTATTATACTACTTAACAACTAGTGCATACGGTATAACATGATTTCTTTCTTTTATGCACTGAAATAAAAGTCAAGATGTCCTCACGCCAGCACTGTCTTCATTAACGCTCTTGGGATGTTTATGCTAACAAGCTACCGAGGACAGCCGGGCTTACAAATAAATAAGCAAGATATTGATTTTGAAAAGGCTCCAAACAGAGTGCTAGTCGTCACTGCTGAGAGAGTGGGGTAACAGGGCCGGGCCCTTTTGTTTGAGCCAGGGAGCGCACAACAGAGGCGTTGTCAGGGCAGGTTGCTAGGGGGAGGGGGGGTTGATGAGAAGCAGGTCACCTGTGTACTCCCAATGTGTGTGTGTGTGCAGCAGAGAAGTACCTTGTGGAAGTGCAACAAGCTGTTAATTTACGCCTTAGAGGTTATGGTGAAATTTAAAAAAAATACCCATGAGAGGGTACGAATTAAACCTAAATCTTTATATAAATTAAAAAACAAAAGCTCCCTTTTTTTGAGTTTCTTTCAACTGGAGGTCATTTCAGTACAGTGCTATTTATCAGCTGATGTCTCAACCCACAACCCCACCCGTCCGTGGCAACGATGCATGTCAAACTGTAACTTTCACAAATAGACAGCAAAATGTTTTTCTACTATTAAAAAACTATTTTACCGTTATTTTTGTTGTCTGCGGTATTTGAAAAGCTCTTTTATCACCATCCACAATTAGTTATAAATTTTTTCAGCTGTGAGCATGTGACGTTCCCTTTGTGTAATGCATTGTGGGAAAGTAGTGTCCATCAACACACACTAAAAACAAATCATACATGCTTAGAATCAGTGTGTAGTATGGATTTGGGACAGGCAGCCTTGTGTACTGAAGACAATGGCCACCTATTTATGTGACGCACTGGCTTCTCCACCAACCATCTGAGGCAAATGTATGATTTTGGTCTATATAAACACAACTGACTTTACATATTCATTCCCCAACATGGGGATAACATAGATAATCATTTTGTGTAAATGGGTCATGCAGATCAACTACGCATTTAAACGCTGGCTGAACATGAGTCCTTAAATATCTGAAGAGACACACTGACGGGACTGCCCACACTCATTTGAGACGATGCATTTTAGTTCAAGATTGTACGTTTCATTAAAGCAGCCTGTCCTTTAGCTGTAGTCTAGAGAGTGCTGCGTCTTACCATTCTCCCAGGACTCCCCTTGCTGTAAGTCTTGGATGATGCTATACGGGATCTGATTGGCCAGCTCTGGGAAAGGGGGAGGGGTCAAGAGGAGCGAGAGGGAGAAAGAGAGATGAGAGGTGGTTGAGAGCCTGGAGGGTGCACACCTCACAACGCCTCGCGTACACAACTAACCACCCCCTGCTTGAAACAATGGAAGTTTCAGTTAACAACATAGGCAAACACACACACACACACACACAAACAAACAGGCCCCCTACTATATGTAAAGCAGTGTGCTCCCCAGGCCAGAGGAACAAACTAATGGTGTAACCAGGGCTCCAGGGAGGGGGTTAATTAGAGAATGAGAGTCGAGCCCTCACACCGGCTCAGCTTACACTCGGCTTTTGTAAGCACTTGTGTGTGAGCACCTGTGTGTGTCCAGTTCCTCCAGCATCAGCGGTTAGAGCCCATTAAAGACACGCCCCTGTGAGTGTGTGAGTGTGAGTGTGAGTGTGTGAGTGTGTGAGTGTGTGAGTGTGTGTGTGAGTGTGTGAGTGTGTGAGTGTGTGTGTGAGTGTGTGTGTGTCCATTCTCCCTGGGTCAATATTTGGAATAGTGTGGACAGCCCCAGTGCATTAGAGTGGATTAGGGAGGGAAGGGACTGCCCCTGGCGGCTTTGCACCTCACAGGGATTGGGGAAGTTATTGTGTGTGTGTGTGTGTGTGTGTGAGAAGGGGTGCATTTGCGTGCATGCTTCAACAGAGACTAGTGTGTATGCAAATGCATTTCACCTGCTCTGTGTGTGTGTGTGTGTGTCTATGTGCAGCACCCACCCTTTAAACAATCCAACAGTCTTGTTTGGAGAAGACCCAAGAATTTATTGGCCACGAGTGTTGGCTGTGGGCTCAGCGTGGTGAGAGCGGACAGCAATGGCAAAGTACTTATATCGCTGAAACCACCCTTCACTTTCAACTGTTATTTTCCACAACACCAGCTGCCTCTACTGTGCTATTTGTCACCTTTTTTCAAATTAGATATCCACCAGGCAAAATTAACCCTTTTTCCAGAAAAAAATCCCATATATTTGATGGTTCCAGCCTCTCAAATGTGATGATTTTCTGCTTGTCTCAGTTTTATAAAATTGTAAACTGAATATTTTTGGGGTTTCAAACCAAGGCATATAAAGATGTCACTTTAGGCGGTTTTCCGTTTTTTCGAGAAAATAAATCAGCAGATGAATCAAATAAAGACAATAATAGTAGTTGCAGCCCAAAACATTTTTAGTTGAAGAAAAAAAAGAGAAAAAATAAAAAGACTTAAAAACAAGCACATGTTTAGAAAGCGGTGACAAACGCCACAGAAAGAAAACCACCATTTGGGCTACTATGTTTCCATCCTTGGAGCATGACCGCACAGATCAAACTGGAGCAAAATGAAAGCCAAACGAGTGACATCACTGTGGGATACTGGGACAGCTAATATTGGTGGATGACTGCTCATGGGCTCAATCAGAAATATGCAAGCAAAGGACGACTAAACGTGCAAGAGGGCAGTCTAGTTTTAGAGGGAGTATCTCACAACCAGAACAAAAAGATTAGTTTTTCGAGCCTAGTCTCTTCTGCATGACTATGTGTACATCAACAACCTTATATAATAATCTGATAACCCACAGCAGACTTATAATTATACATATTCCACACATGTGACACACATATGCAGAGCGAGTCACAACAAATGAGCACTGTTTGCAAAACAAGACTTATCAAGCCTAGACAGCTGAGAGCGGCTGTGGGAAACACTGTCACAAACTGAAACCTTTGACAAATTACTTTCTGTCCATACGTACTGGACCATCTATCATTCCATGTGCGTTCCAGGAGAAAAATGGCCTAAATATGGTTTTGAGTGCTCTGATGTTGCACGTACAGTTGATTCATTTCACAACACAGCAGCTTTCTACCCAGAAGCACTTTTAAACAAATGCAGAATAGCACATACACACCACTAGATCCCACTTCGTCCTATAAAGTGAAGTTTATGAATTCATCGAAACCCTAGTCAACATCTGATTAATTCATTAGCTCATGCATAATAAACAAAAAGCAAAAAAGCTTTTACTGTGTGAAGAAAAATATGACCAATGTGACTACACATCCCACTACTGTAAACAAATAATAATACATTAATAATACATTTTAAGCAGCTTTCACACTAGAAAATGCAAAATACAATGAGGAAGCTTGGCTGGTGTAGATTTAACAACTGAACTGGACTCAGCGTTGCAGATTGAGCTCATATTTTGTCTTAACAGATAATGTAGACATGTGGCTCTCCTTTCGGTCTGTCTCACCTTGTCTTAATAGACGGAGAGAGTAAAAAGATCTCCTACACCTTTGATGTTGTCAACCAAATAACCCACAGTCAGTGCAAACTTTACTGCCACAACAATTCTGAACTACAACTCTCCTGAAAAAAAAAGCAACACTTAAACACTTCAGAAAGCATTTAAGGAACATTCCTCTTAAAAAAGGGAAACGAGAAACCATTTGGAAAACACTTCTTACACTGGGAACTGAAAAACACTATATACACACACACACACACACACACACACAGCGTGACGTCAGTGATAATCCGAAAATAATGCAACTTCACACTTTTAATATACAACTACACCAATTGTTCATTTCTAGTGGATAAAAAAAACAGAGCAAAGACCCTCCTCTCACCCCAACATCAAACAGCATCAGGATAATGTGTTGCACGTTTCTGTCTCAAATTCTTCAGACACCACCTCTCACATGTTGAACAATAGGGTGTGCATCAGTTACAGACTTCTGATGTTCTCACACACAGACAAATCTTTACAATTTTAAGGCCTTACAGAGACAAAATATTCACAGATCTATATTCAAACTGTAAACGTACTGTATGAATGAATTCTACCGTTTGAGGCAAATGGACTGTTGAACACAAAACTATAATTTAGGGCTAAACAGTTGCCTTGAAACCTTTTACTGTGACTAACAGCCTACTTGAAGTCTTAACCATATCTGTATTTGGAAACGTAGTACACATTAAATAGCGACATGGAGCTAAACAACAAGGATACATGAAGAGAAGAAGGTTGGAGAGTTGGCACACATGCAGACAAACTCAGTCTCTAAGTGAGCGTCTCTCTAGGCTATTACAACACCCCGGATCACTTCGTGCGCACATTAAAAAGAGCCCTACGAGGAGTTGGAGGCACTAAGAGCATTCAAGTGCATTTAGGGAGGCCTGGGGGGAGAAATGTTTCCCCCGCTTTCTTCATTTTCCTGCATTAGGGATGGCTTCTCACTCTCTCTCTCTCACACACACACAAAATGTAGTTCTCTCTCTCTCTTTCTACACACACTTGGTGCCTCACACATCCCCCTCCCCCTCGTCCATACCACTCCACTTAATATGTGATATCATTATGGTTACATGGAGTGCTGCGCTTAATGGGGCCAACAGAAGGAGAAGGCTGGAGCTGAGAGAAGAGATTACTAAGAGCGCTGCCCTGTATGTGGACAGGATGGAGGGAGCAATGATAGAAAGAAGAAGGTATCAAAGGGTAAAGAGAAAGAGAGAAGACGAGGAGTGCACAAGTTTTATCAAGCAAAATGGAAAAATGTATTGATTGTATGTATGTTAAGCTACTTAAAAAGGTCGAAGAGAGTCAACGTTTTTTGCCAGCCACAGAATGTAGTGTGGGTTTAAAAGTTAATGTAGGATAGGACATTTTTATTCCATCAATAAATGGTTGTTAAATATTGGCCTTTCATTACTTTCTACTATAAAACATTACAACATACCGATCTGACTCATTGAACTTCACCTTACAAAACTTCACAGCAGTGATGTGGCAACACATCTCTGTGCTGAGACAAAGCACTCCAGGTGGGCGTAACTTCCGTAAGCCCCCTGCTCTTGTGTGATTAGTAGAGATCACGGCGGGGGGGTGACTCACTTGTTGGTTATTCACAGAAGGTTAAAAGCTTGATAAGCAACTATCCCTGCTGTTAGGTGTAACAGCAGGACATTGATTGAAAGCTGAAAATCCATACTTTTTGTGATGTGATCAATACTTTGATCATGACAACTAGTGATCATGCCAGCGTTTCCCACTGCGAGTGTCCACAGCTTAGCTTAATGGCACTGAATTACATTACTGATCATGGGTGTGACGTGCTTAGATATGCCACTGTATGGTGACAGATCATTCATATAAATGAGGCAATGCTGCCCCCAAGTAACAACAGTGCGCTCTTCCAGTACTAGATAAAGATTATACAACATTTTATAGGCTGGAAGACTAACGTGATCAAATACTGGAGCCACGTGACCTATAAGGGTTATCCTCTTCAGCCCCACTGACCCCCCGGTGGGTAAATCATTACAAATGCACGGTGTGGGGACAAGCATTGTTTAAAACTACAGAATAAATAGTTTTTACAAAGATACCAAATATGACCTGAAAGTGGGCATATGTAGAAAGTGCTGTACAAATCATCTAGAACACTTGATGCAATGGTGCAGCCATAAAAAACACAGATACAAACAGTATCTGGGTTTGTGTGAGCATACTTTAGCTTTAAGTAAGTGTTAGAACCAGAAGAAACTGAATGTCATAGTAATCTAAGGATTTAGAGGTTAAATTGGTTGTGATGGGGGAGTGGGTGGAGCATCAAGGCAGAGAGGCATCATGCTAGCTGATGATGCTACCTGACATAACTGCTTTTTGTGTCTCCAACTAGCAGTAGCTTTAGGCTATGTTTGCAGACATAATCGTGATGCATCTCAAAAGTAGCAGTATGTGGATGCACAAAGTTACACAATTTGGCAGGATCATAAAAAGTTACTACAAGCACCTCTTTTAATGACATTCTTCGTTGACCCTGGTCATGCTGTTGAGATTCATGCATTAGAGGCTATTTAAACAAGCAAAGTAAATTGAATGCTCTACACTCGCGTATAAAATGCAATATAGAGGCCCCAACTATTGTGTCTAATCAGAGCTTTTCATGCACAAAGGTAGTAAAATATGTATTTCCATATCGTACATACAGATGTGACATCCAAGTGATCTCATGATCATATGCCACAAAAATTCTGCATGAGCCTCTTCCTTTTACTTATAATGAGTATACAGCGTGACTAATAGTAATAAGAAATTCATGAGTTAAATGTGAAAGCTATACATATATTACAGGGGGAATGGAGACTGTGTGAGGTGTGTTAAGAGGTACAAATGTGTGCCATACCAGCATTTTCGGAGAGGGAGGAGAAGTCCTCTCTGGAGTAGGAGGCCGAGGGCTGGATGAACATTCCCTCGTCAAATCCCTCTTCAGGCTCTGGTGGAAAGTTGTACACAAAACGCCGCGTGGTGGTCTGTTTTTTCCTCCGTCCGCTTCCAGCTGCAGCATCTGGTGCTTCTCGCTTTATTGCTGCGGGTGCTGCTGCAGCGCCACCTGTGGCTGGCTCGTTCCAGACGAATACCTGGCCACTCGCCTCCCGCGTTTCATTGGTCTCTGCTGAATCAGACGAGTTGTCGTTGTGGTGGGTCCAGTTACCAGAGGCTCCGGGGGTCACCAGGGCACAGCCCTCACTCCCAACCACGGTCACCTCTATATCGCTGGTCTCCTCCTTCAGCCTGCCGCCTTCGTCTTCTTCTTCCACTGCTTCCTTTCCTTGGTTGTTGCTGGCCTTGATTGACAGTTTTGACAGGATGCTTGTGGCCCAGAAGTTGCTCGGCTTCCGGTCCAGCCCTCTCTGTCCCTCTTTGGCCACCATCTGCCTCTTGTTGTAGTCCACCACCACTGAATCAGGAGCCTCCTGCTTGATGCTGATATTAAGGGCATCCTTTATAAAAGCCCTACACGAATGTACAACTTCTGTCATCTGGAGGTAACTAGCAACAGACATCACCTCAATGGCATTTTGGCTTGTGAGCAGCAGGTTCCCGGAGTAGAGAAAGTCGAGGATAACTGAGAAGCCCTGCACAGCAGCAACATCCAGGTGTGTGACCGTGGCCTGGTCCTGGGCCTCGCCCTTGGTCAGACAGTAGAGGGTTTTGAAGTAGCGGCTGCCCGCCACCAGGATGTTCTTGTGTGCGCGGAACACCTGGCCCGAGACAACTATGTTGACGTCACAGAGGATGCCACTTTTGCGTTGCTTGTCCAGCTCCTGGAGAAGCTGGTAACAGTAGGAGTTCTCATTGGGCTTGTTGCGGTAGTCTTCCTCAGATGAGTTAGTGGAGGGGCTGGCGTTGTCTGAGGGCCTCACCGTCTCCTTTTACGTGAAAGAGAGGAGGAAAGAGAAACATTATTGCTTAAGATGTGTGCCCACACAAGTGATTTGCAAAAGAAAGCACTAATGCACTAATACAAAAATATTTTCTCTACCTGTAACTCTGTCTTTACAAAACACAAACAAAGACAGACATACACCCTCTGGTTCGCAGTGTGACACTGACGCACCTGCTCTAAGGGTCAAACAGGTTTGACAGGCTTCTGTAATGGAGGAGGTGGGAAAGAGGCAATGAAAGGCGTGTTATTTTTAGGTTGGGTAGTATTACACAGCCCTATAATCAATTCCTTTTTACGCCATTAAACTGAATCTCCACAACTTCTAACAAAAAATATGACACTATGTCCAATCACAGATTAATAAACCCTGAAAGACTAATTTAACATATACAGGAAATGTATTTTTGCTTTGAAGTTGTACAGAAGGAGAAATCAACCCCTTATACTGTACAATTACATATTATTAGACTGCAATGTTCAGTCTTTTCCACAAGCCATTGTAATTTGTTGATTTGCTTAACACTTCCCCTCAAGGTGGGTCACCTATTTATATTTTGATAATTATATTTATATTTTAATGATTTCCTACATTTTCAAGAATGCATTTAGACAGCCCCAGACAACCTGTCCAAACATTTTGCATTCGGTGACTCTGGGCTGAGAGAGTGCAGCTATAGTGATATATAGTGATAGTGACCTCTTACTCAAAAGACTGTATATCTTGAGGCTTTGCGTCAAATTGGTGGAGACATTAGCATCACTGCTTGTTTGATTTATTATTACTTGTATGACTGCTGAAAAACAATACAAAACAGTTGAAGTTTTAGATAGATTGAATACTCTATCCTTTTAACTTTCATTTATGTTGTCCTGCAAAAACCAAAACATGATGCCACTTTGCACCTGCATTTGTTCAGATATCCAAGGCGATACAAAAAAACAAAAAACAGAAATGCAAGGGACATCATCTATGGCTATTTTTATAGATTTTTAAGTCCACTGTCCATCAGGATTACCATTTTTATGAGTTGAAAAACATCTTTTGAGTTTATTTCCTTTAAAGCAACACTGAGCCTGAATTTGTAGTAACACTATATAGAGGACCTTTAAAACATGCTTTTTTTTGTCATGATTAATGAATACACTTTGGTTATCACCTCCAAAGCTAGATTGGAAAGCAGATTTACAAGATTCAAGACTTTACACACATTTAGCTTCTGTACAGGAAAATTATCTCTCTCTTTAACTTGGAAGCTAGATGTAAAACGGGCCATAATTAGACCTGGAGGAGGGCCGACAAGTGTCCAAAGCAGGACACACAACGTGGCTGTGGGATGGGAGGGGAACTGGCAGAAGCATAGAACTACCCTGTAACAGCCCCACTCCCCCTCCCCTGCTCCCCCTTAACAGGGCAAAGGGCCAGCCTGGTACGGAGCAGAGGAGAGCGGAGTATATACACATTTGTATGCATACACTTACTTATGCAAAAGTACATGGCTTGACTTATATGCATTCGTACCCACTAAAAAAATGAATATACACCCTGAATGTGTAGAGGTCTACATTATAGTTTTTACACTCTACACATGCACACATGCAACAGCATACATCTCCAGCTCATTTTAGAATTGCACAGCAGATGTCCTAATCCAGAATAATTCACATTGCTCGAGCCCTGCATTTTTGCCCCCACCCACCACCATCTCTTCTGCACATACACACACACACACACACACACACAGCTGGGGTTTCAGCTCGAGTAATTCAGATTAAATCCATTTCTCTGAGGTCCCCACCCAGCCCCCACCCCTACCCCTACTCCCTCCACACTGCAGCTCTTGTCCAGGGCAGCCTGGGCACACAGGATAGTATATGGGGGCTTATCATCCTCTGCCACAGCTGGAGGGGGAGAGATGGAGAGAGATGGAGAGAGATGGGATGGAATGAAATGAGAGGCAGAATGAGGGAGAGATAAGAGACAAGGGAAAGTGGACATATTCTGCAGGACAGAAAATAATAGAAGACAAATGAGCAGAACTGTAGAGTTCTGATGGAGAAGAAAAAAGTAGAAACAGAGCTGATAAAAATAAGTGTAAAAAGAAGATGAGAACTGAGAGAACGCACAGAGAAAAGCCTGATAACACACGCACAAAGAAAACGAGTGAGCGCATGAGGCAGAGATTGAGTGAGCGAGACCTTGAGCCTCGAGAAAAAGGGCGGAGGAGAAAATGTGGAGCAGAGGGAGCCAGAAAGCCAGTGCGATAGAGAGAAGGACTTGGGTCACCCCATTTTAGCCTTCACAATAGCCCGTGTTCTCCCCGAGGCTCATTGTCCACTCACTGTGGGCCTTTGTGAAAGGGCTCGGCACTCACTCTCTTATTACACAGCATCTCCCACTCACAAGCATAGAAAAGAGCCAGGGTGCATGTGGGTGAGGCGAGGAGTATGAGGAGAGAGGAGAAAAATTATTCCATGATATACACATCAAAGCCTCTGGAGGGGCATGGTCATCATGTTGAATACTGTGGAGGAATATATTGGTGTGGTGAAGGGCAGGAGTGCTGTCACAACAAGCGGAGTTGGATGTGCTTCTGAGTTAGATTTTCGGAGGTCGTACACTGTTTCTGCTGCTTTGTTTGTATGTGTTGCTCTCCTCTTTTGATAAGTATAGACCCAACACGATTTCAACTCACAGGGTTTACTGGATGATCAATTATGTTCACCATCCTGCAACAAACATACAGAAGACGGTGAGGGTTAAAAAAAAGAGCCAATATGTTAGAAACGCCCTAAATACACAAGCGTTCTTAGACTCCCAGTACCTGGAAAGCCATCACACCCCCAAACCCCATGACTCCCCACAGCTTTTATCCATTACGCATAGCAAGGCAATGGGCCAGAGAGGTAAGACTTTGCATGGCAGCTCTGATATGAGTTGTGTGTGTGCACTTATTGGAGTCAGGCTAGGACAGCCTGGTACCGGATAAGTTGCTCCATACTGGCCTCATCAGCAGCATCATCCTTTCTCCAGATGTGCCACGTGTGAGCTGGGAGCTTAGAGAACCAGCAGACCGACCCTGCACAGCAGATGCTGGAGGCAAAACCAGCCTGAGCCAAGAGAGAATGTGGGGACAATATCAACCTCCCCCGGTCGTGACGTGGCTAGGTTTTTATTTGAGCCAGAGATGGTAGGGGTGGAAGAATGAAAGGCAGAAAGAGAGTGCAAGAGAATCCAAGAGGGCGCTGGGGAAGAAGAATCCTTTGATCTAGGTCTAACATGGATGCTTCAAAACCTACAGTGAATGGCCAATAAGAATTGATTTACAGATGGATTAAACAAACGAAGATGGTCATGAATTCAAGCTTAGTGAAGCAATGGCCACAGCCAGACACACCTCTAACAGATCATGTGATACAGCACTGTTCCCATGCAACATAATGACCCATTGGAGCCAGTTTTTGTTTACCTTTTATGCACACGTTTGCCTCCATCCCCTAACTCATCTATCCCCACCCACCATCAAGTGAGTCCCATGACTAGCCCAACCCTGAGGCCATCTCTACCGGTCCTTCACTAACCCCCTACATCTACTGTATCCTTCACTCAATCCCCCCTCCTCACCCAACCCGTCTGTCCCCAGATGCTAGAACAATACCGTAGTGTGCGTTTGGCCCAAGGTGTGGGAGGGCTGCACTGAGTGTCTCCCGGCCTCCTAACAATGCTCTGACAGAAGAGGCAGAGATGGGGGGGGGGGGGGGGGGGGGGGTAGAGTAGAGTCACTGACGGATTCAAGAAGAAGAATTCTCCCTCTGGCTCCACCCCACCCCATTCCCCTGACCTGTGGCCCCCAATAAACATCCCATCTATCTGGCAGACACCAGACAGCAATGGGTGGGTCCCCTTCCCCATTCGGGGAGACTCACTCATAACAATGAGTGCGGTGTTTGTCTCAACTAAAGTGAGGGGGGAAAAAAAGACTTGTATAGGTCCCCCATATCTGAATTCCCCCCCTGGGGATCAATAAAGTGGTGTGTTATCTTATCTTACATCCCATTTAGACCAACACAATGATGCAGGTAAAACATTTGTTTGGCTGTCAAACCGAATGGGGCAACGCGGATCGTCTGACGTGGCTTCACGAGCCTCACCCTGGCCTGGGTTGAATGCAGTTTGGATATTGCAGGGGTTTGGTGATCAGTTGTCTGTATTATTGATGGAAATTAAATGTTATTGACATTCAAACAAAGAAGAAAAAGAGAGACAAGAAAGCTCAGAAGTGGGTGAGAGAGAAAGAGGGAGTGTATGAAGAAGCTGGTTGTGGAGAGAACTGAAACTAAAACTAACTTCATACAATTAATACAATACAATAATTATGCAATATACCCCTGTGTGTTATGATGTATATGGAACTACAGTTGAAGAATATAGTCTATGTATATATAGAATAGAGTGTATGTAAGGGATTACTCTGTGACCACCAATGTGGGTTTGACACATAACCTTTTACCATTTGGTTAACAAAAAGAAAAAAATAGTTACTAGACAATAAAATGTACTTGTATATTAGGTCCAAGATATGTGATCTCATATTTGATCAAAGGGAACCAATGGCTTACTTTTGCCTCATCTTAGCCTTTTACCAGTGAGCATAGGGAACAATCTGAGCACAAGACAGCCTCTAGAGAATTAAGGACAACAGCCCCCTTCTCCAAGGAGACCCACATTCACCACAGCTGCCCTGGTGTGCTAGGGCTAATTGAGTTAGCTTTAACGAATGCAGCAGAGGCCTGACTAACGTCAGGAATGGGTGAATAGAACAAGACGTTGCCTCGTAACACCACAATTCCCCTTTAATGTACTGCTTCACAATGTTGACATGCTTAACATACAGTGATGCTCATTTCTCAACAGTGTTTTATATACGAATATTACATTTGTATGCAAAGTTTAAGAGAAAAACCTTATCTGAGGAACATCTAAAGAGCGAACGATTTTAATTTTAATTTCCAATAGTGTATCAATGGGACTTTATCTTCCCAGCTCTATTCTACATGAGGAAATGGCCTGGATAACCTCTCAGTACAGTGTCTGGGGTCCTTGTTGCTAGGGAAAAGCCACACCAAGCCCCTAATCCACTCCTACTGCACTCCTTACCAATTAGAGATGCGTACAAGTTAGTGGATCACTTTAAGTCACTCTGATTAGTGAATGCGTGTGCAAAGGAAGGAACTAAATGTAGTAGTGCAATCCTCTTCGCTCACAAATTAGAGTCAAATAGCACCCCGCTCTTAATTCCCCTGACAGCTCAGACCATTTCAGGATAGGAGGTCCGACGTGATAATAGACAAGGAACAGTAAGTTGTTTTTTTTCCAAATACAGAACTGATGGGAGAAATGCCCTTTGACTATGCACTCCCTGTTTTTATGAGGTCTCTGCTGGAGTACCGTAGAAATGTTGCCTGCACGCACTGCAATAAAAAAAGGAACCAATAAAAAGATCTCATGCACATCAATAAAGACATAGTACGCCAAATATAAAACTGGCTGGGTTGTTTTGAATTAAAAGCATTCAATATACTAATACTGTCAATAACCTCAAACCTACCTCAAGCTTAGGCTAACCACATAGTCTTTATATGCCAATTAAATAAAGAGGGGTAATTTTCCAGTTAGTATAGTTTCAGTCTTGTGCATACAAGATGGGGCCATAATCATAAAATATGCCCCAAAGGTATAACACTAGAGCCCATTAATCCAGAAATATGTGGA